>NW_027200053.1:0-25003 GCF_038502225.1 Cherax quadricarinatus
ATATATCAATGTAGGATCGATGGCTGAGTGGTTAGATGACATGTAAATTGTGCTGCCTCATGAGGAGGAACAACGTGTCATGGGCTCGAACATTGGCCTGCCGCAGTTAGGTAAATGATTTAAAAGCACTTGTTCGAAGTTTCATTGCTATATAGACTGCTTGTTTAGGCGGGAGGAGACTGAGATTAATCCAAGAAACGTAATTGATAAATCTTTTAAAATTGTTAGAAATACTTTTTACAATCCAAAAAGGGACAACCAGCCTTATTCAACTAAAAATATGTTGGTTCTCCCTTACCATGAAAACTTGATTGATATGCCTTCTCTTCGTAAGACTTTTAATATCATAGTTGTATTTAAAAATCTTGATACAGTAAAAAAAACTTTTGATAAAGAATTCCTCTCAAAATGCTGACGGAAGTGTCTAAGATTCCTTGTAAAATTTGCGATAAAGTTTATTACGGTCAAACTTTTAAAAGTCTCGAACTAAGATTAAAAAATATATATAGCATTAAAACTAGACAAGATTCCAATGCTCTATTTATTCATGTGAGAGATTTTAATCATCCAATTGATTTTCAAAAAGTTGATAAAGTGGAATCAAGGGTCTCCGACCTTGTTGGGGTGAAGTTATAGCAAAGGGGAAGGTCTTCATATTTGCGGATCTTCTGGGTCTCCCTGTGGCTGGCAGCTTCACCCTCTTCCATTACGGAGAATGGCAAGTAGGTG
This sequence comes from Cherax quadricarinatus, assembly GCF_038502225.1. NCBI lineage: Eukaryota > Metazoa > Arthropoda > Malacostraca > Decapoda > Parastacidae > Cherax > Cherax quadricarinatus. Next base: position 730 of record NW_027200053.1, read on the forward strand.
TCTGCCAATGTGGTGGCACAGGTGTAGTCCCAGGCAATCTCCTTTCCATCCTTCCAAGGTAGCATAGTTGCTCCATCAGGACACTTTTGACTACCGTCAGACCTCGGCACTTGGGGTTCCCGCTGAGCTGGGCAACGGGCTGTGGCGAGGCTTCTCATTATGTCTTTGACCTTCTCATGCCTGGCATACTTCCCTTCTGCTGTGTGACACACGAGACCACAAAGTCCGAATTGATCAGCTGTCGCCCTGCTGCAAATACAAATCTCCTGAGTGTGGTACCTTCACTGCCAGGAGACGAGCTTTGTCCTTTCCAGAGGCGTTGGAGAGCATTGTGTTAGCGATTTTTTCCATGATCGGTTTGTCCCAGTGGGACACTTTGTGTTCTTCGGGTGGAGCTGGTCTACTGGAGGAATCTGTAAGGGTGTCCCACCGAATCGCTCCTCCAGTAAACCTGGGGTCTTGATCTCCTACCACGTTTCTCAAGCGCTCGGGAACAATCTTGACTAATGCACTGAAAGCCAAACACGTAGACAGAAAAGCAGGTAAAGCAACATGCGTTGCTTTGCGCACCCCTATACCTCCCAGTCGCACTGGGAGGGTTGCCAGATCCCATTGCTCATCCTCTAGTGACAGGTTCAGTGCCTTCTGAAAGGTTGACCTCAGGTGTGCGTCATAATCGTCGAGTGTTGGGTTGTCAAAAGAGGGTGCACACCTCAGGAAGTGAGTCTTGGAATAGTAAGGCACCTTGTGAGGAGATACAGAGCATCATGGGCATCAAGATTGCTTATTCTCTCCTCCATTCTCATCAGGTCATTCAATTTGTTCTTGAGGACTGTGTCGATGGCCTGGTGACCCAGTTGTGCTCCCAAGAGGGTACTGTTGGACGGAGTGGTAGTAGAGACTTCTGGGAGGATTCTTCGCACAGCATTGATTATTTCCTGGTTCGCCGTGATGATTTCACACTTGGAGGGATTGAGGATGAGTCCCAAGTCGTCTCCCTGTGTTTTCACCAGTTGTAGGTCCCCTATCAGGGACTCTTCAGTACCTGCCAGAGTGCCATCATCCAGGTACCAGATGTTGAGCTCGCAACGTAGGCTTGAAGTTAGTTCTTTTACTGCCAAGCAGAAGAGAAGTGGAGCTAGTGGGTCACCCTGCTGAACACCTTCTGATGAGAGGATTTCATGTTCTCCAAACAAAAGAATTGAGGGTTTGCATTAGCCGGCTGATCCCGAACAGCTGGCAAGACAGCATCTCTCTTCACCATATTAAAAGCATTTCTAAAATCAAGTTTGACTACGGCCTTGTCTTCTGGTAGGTCCCTGATGTAGGCCCTTGCCGCATGAGCTGCAGCTTCACTGCCTTGAGAGACCCCAAAGCCCAGTTGGTGTGGCTGGAGTAAACTGGCAGCTTCTAGGTGAATGTTTCTTACTGCTGCTTTGGCAACGAGACGGCGAAGAGTGTTTCCAATCGCAATGGGTCTGATTCCCTCATCCTTCTTCAACGCACATAGTGAGGCTCCAAAAAAGAAAGGTTTAATTTCTTCTGGGATTCGCCCAGCCAGGCAGTTGTTGACGAAAGTTGTTAACTCGGTGAGAAGAATTGATGCAGGTGCGCCGAGTACTGGATTTACCATCTCTTTGAGGTGATGAAGTCTAATTCCAGTGTAACCTTCTGCAGATCCTGCTGGAAATGACACAATCGCCTTATAGACTTCCGATTCTGGCAAAATAAATAAATAAATAAATAAATAAATAAATAAATATATATATATATATATATATATATGAATAAGATCACAGAAATCAGGGGTTATCACAATATGCAAAGCACCCACTGTGAAAACATAGCAAAATTCCAAACACTTTCGTGGCTTTTCACATTATCAAGGAACTATAAAAACAAAACATCAACTGATACTCTACCCAAGCATTAAGATTTTTTTCTTGTTTAATATATCATTAAATTCTTCCCAGATTTTATTAATTATACATGAATGCAATTTATATAAACCGAAAGAAATATTCATATTGTTTTCAATGCTGCTTTTTATGAAACATGATTCAATTATATTCCTGTCGACCATGGACTTGCTTGATACAACTTTCTCAGCTTTTTGAAAATCAGTTGGATGGTTAAAATCTCTCGCATGAATAAAGAGAGTATTAGACTTCTCCAGTTCTAATGCCATATTTATGTTGTTTTCATCTTAGTTCGAGACTTTTACCAGTTTGACCGTAATAAACTTTATCGCATATTTTACAAGGAATCTTATAGGCTCATCCGTCAGCATTTTGGGGGAAATTTATCAATTTTTTTTTTACTGTATCAAGATTTTTAAATACAACTTTGATATTAAAAGTCTTAAGAATAGAAGGCGTATCAACCAAGTTTTCATGGTAAGGGAGAACCAATATATTTTTAGTTGAATAAGGTTAGTTGTTCCTTTTTGAATTGTTAAAAGTATTTCTAGCTATTTTAAAGGATTTTTCAATTAAGATTCTTGGGTATTTTAGATCATCAGCTATTTCAGACATTTTGGATATTTCTTCATGTATGAACTCTGGATTACAAATACTTAAAGCTCTCAAAATCGATGAGAAAACCTACAGTTTAACTCTATCTTGATGTGAAGAATAATGTTGTAAATAAAAACAGTTATTTGTAGTGTTTCTGTAAATTTTAAATTTAATTAATTTTTACCCTAAAGAATTAAAACATCTAGAAAGGCAATGAGTTATTTACTTCGAACTCAACAGCAAAATTTATAGAATGACCTAAGCTATTTAATTTAACATGGAAATGGTTTATATCTACATTCTCAGGCATAAAATAAAATATCATCAACATATCTATACCACTTATCTCTATTAGGAAGGATTGTGTTAAACAATCTTGTTTAAAAAAAATTCCATGTGTAAATTACGAAGAACAGGTGAAATAGGATTCCCATTGCCATACCAATCTTCTGAGTGTAAAACACTTCATTAAATACAAATTTTGCATCAACAAAATGTATTTTCATCACACTTTCTTCCTCTTTCTCCTTACCTGATTCTTAATTCTTCCTACCATGGGCCAGTAGGCTTGATGCAGAGCGTCTATCGTGTTTCTTTACTTAGTAATTGTGGGACATAAAATAGTGTGATTTTATTCTTATAAAGGGGTCCTTCACGCGGATATTTTGTTTCTAATAATGATATCTTCATGATTTAGTTAATGCCTTTTGATAATGGTGTCATTATATATGTTGAAATTGCCAGGCGTATCTGTTGAAAAATAAATGCACATAGCCTACGCAGTTTATCGCTGAAAATAAAATCCCTATGCAATGAGAAAAAAGTTATGAAGACTATATTTTGGAGCACTCTTTTATGTACTACATATTCAAGAATGAGCTTGTTAGCTTCATTAGTTATATTTATAATAAAGTTTATGCAACAGACCCGAATTCTTGGGTTTAGTCAATTGTATCTGCACACGGCAGGACTTAGCAACCCAGTGTGCATGTGAAGCTACGCTGAGAGAAGGGAATCATGCCCGATTTGCCACTATATAAAACTCTTAAAAAATTATTCAAATGGATGTAATACACAAAACAATCATGCGTATCAACAAAATTAAACGAATTTTTATTTTTTTCTTGTCACGACACCACCTTGACTCATGGCTGAAGTTATTAAAATAAAGGTATGTAGAATTGGCTGAATGATTATCAGATTTTCTATTTTTTTTTCATAAATTTGGTATGACACTTTCCAGGAAGGACCACTATTTCCTACTGTTACTACTACTAATTCTACTTCTACTACTACTTCTCTTACTACTACTACTACTATTAAAACTATTACCACCACTACCACAACTACGGCTACTAGTATTAATTTGACTACTGTGCTATTATTACTACTGACCTGGGTCTCCAACGGTTGTGTGTAATGCTTTTGAGAAGACATTGCTTATTTAATCTAAAAAAAAATATCAAAAGTTTAATCAACACATTAACTAGTTGCATTACCACGACGTAGCCCCGGCCCGGGTCGTCTCCGTGTATATACCCACTAAACACAGTATAAAGAGAAATTCACTTAAAATTATTTTACAACGATCTGCAATGAAGCAAAAACAATACGGCATCCAAGGCTACGTTGCCTGTCTCCATAAGTTCAATATAATGAACTTACGTGTAACTTCAAAATTTACGAATCTAGTAATAATAATAATAATAATAATAATAATAATAATAATAATAATAATAATAATAACAGTAAAAATAATAATAATAATATAATAATAATATTGTTGCTAAGATTTTAACCCAATCACTGCCTGTTGTTGAATCGTCACTTTGTACTGGGAGTAGCTGGTTAGTGACATGTCATATACTTATTAAACAGTAATTGTATACGATAAATCATAGAATAACACTTGTATTTACTATTCATCATGGTTACATATACATCCTTACGTAACATATACACCGTTAAGAAATGTAAAAATAAAAAAATCAGCATTAAGGGTAGAAAGATATACAGATCCGGAATGATCGATACCATGCCTAACCCTTCTAGGGTAGGGTAGGTGCCTGAACCCGAGCCTTTAGCTCATAAGACTGTCATTTCCATTAGCCCCCTTGGGGCGGGGATGGCAGACCAGAGAGGCCTAGCTTGTGGCTAGGCCTGGGGACAGATGGTCCCAAAGATGAGGAGGTACTTGTGCCTCCTCCCATGGGAGACTTAGGTCTCAGCCACTCCCTAGAGGGAGCCAAGGCCGGGCCACCACTTGGAAAAGGCCCGGGCCGGGAGAATACCGGCAACTCTTTAAAAAAAAAAAAGATCCGGAATACCGTATAAACTTGTCGTGCCTGGAAACCCGTCCTTGAGAAGTACAATTTAATGTTAGGGTCAGACGAGGTAAACTGAATGAGATGAGTGAAGAAAAGTCGTAGCTTCCCTCCATCTATCTCTACTATCTTTCTCCACCACACAACAGTAGCAATTACGAGGAAAGTGTTTTCCACTTGTGTTGATATAAACTTCATGTGTCTCGCTTTTGTCATGAACTATTCTGTATTGCAAAGACAGTAAATCTGGTGAACCAGATATTCACCTATTTTTTTTTTTGTCGAGCGGCATATCGGTGTTCCTGGGGGGCCCCTTGACCTCCAACAATCTAAAACTTTTTCGCTGACTACAGGCCATTCCATTCTCCAACTATTTTTGCTTTATGGAGAAAATGGACGCTCAAAGGTGCACCCTCTAAGGAATTACAATACAAACACTACTAGATATGAGACAAATAATTATTTCACTACTGATGGTTAATTTTATGTAAATACCGGTCAAAGTAAGTTAACCTAACAAAATCTTACCTAACGAAGGTAAATGAGATTATCAGATTATAGAATTTTTGTAACGTGAAATCATGCAGAACTAACATACTGTATTACATAAACTCAGCATAACACGCTCTATGTGGAGAGCAGAATGACGCAGACTATTTCCAGCGTAAGTCTAGTGTGTGGAAAATAATACAAATTCTGTATATCCACACCTTCAAGGAATCTGTGATGAATACTTCAGAATTTCTCAGGACTGGACGTAATGGATACTGCAGTAAATTGCTGTTCTACACACTGAAGGAAGGTAGACTGTGCGGTAAACTATCGTTCCATATCTTTAAGATGGTATATAAATTAGATGTTGCATATAAACTGGTGTTGCAGGAATGCTGTAAGTAATGATTAGGGCTCTACCGGAGGTGTGTGCATGTATGAAATAGAGATTACTCATGATCATTCTATTAGTGGTACAAAATTCTGGTAAGTTGATCAGTGAGGCACATGTGCAACACTTGCATGTCTTCATGGCCGGAACGTTCCACATGACCAGTAAGATTTATCAGTCGAATACACAGGCAACTTATAATCTGGAGACAGTGGAAGAAATGTAGGAGACAGAAATGTAGGGACAGAACACTTTAAAAACCAACCTCTCAACCTCTATCACCTCTATATTCAGCAGTAGTACCTGTTGTGACTGATATGTTTCAGTAATAAAGATTCCCAAGAGCTGAAGCTTAAATATCACTCTTCCTTCTCGGTCTTTCTTCTAATTATTTTTGTTGCCCACTCGGTTCAGAATGGATTAATCACCTTGATGGTAGGTAATGCCAAAGTATTGGTAATATTATCCATGTTGAACATGCCCTTATTGTCCTACTAAATCTCCCAGCCCAAGGAAATATAGATAGCTATGTAATTATATCATTAGCTATGTAATTATCATGTAACTATCACTTGGAATTGGGTAGCAGCACACTGCAGATGTATAAAATTTCACTAAAAATACCAGTGTGTGTATTCAGTAGTGTACAGAAGAATTATTATCTCCATGCTGAAAGTCTGTGTAGTAGAGTACAAGGACAGTTGATTTATTGCTTCCTGATAGCCACCTGTGCTACGAATGATAGTGTGTCTAATTGATATGTGGTGCTTAAAGGTATCCACCTAGAGCGGACCCCTAAACTGTTTATCGGATTAGTTTTTCTTCCTACAGTGTGTACGTATAATAACTTGAGAACACATCTCTAGATCAGCATCAAACTTCCGTATTGATGTATTTCACTTGAAAAAAATTGTATTGTTCCAATGCAACATTGCATTGCATTAATGCCAATTAGTTAATTGGCATATTTGCAGTGTAACAGCAATGCTTATCTACAGCTTCAGACTTCCAACACTCAATATAAATCTGGGATTATTAAAATATGTAGGTGCCAAATTGAGGACTTAAAAATAAAATTATTGTCCTTATGATATGTCACTTGTGAACAGCTTAAACTTTATATTCCTGGAGTATACCAGGTGTATACCTGGAAAGGGTTTCAGGGATCAATGCCCCTGAGGCCCGGTCTGTCACCAGGTGATACATTCAATAAAAAACACAAATATTTTTATTCATTGTATCTGTAAATTTGCCAATTGTAAACAATAAAATAAAAACATAGCTATCGTGCATTAACCAAAGAACTGTTCTCTTGATCAACTTCAGACTTTCAGTAATGGTGAACTTTACAAAGAGTAATGTTTTCATTGGTTTTAGGATGTATAATTGAAGATTTTCCTCATTCATAAAACAATTTGAGATATTTATTTCTGTTTGATGTTGAAGAGATTTAGTTAATATTTTTCAAATCTTAAGAGTTAATATTTCCGTGTAGTGGAAAAGCAGATGTGTGTATGTAGTCTCAGAGTGACTGGCATATTTACCTAATATATGATAAAAGAAGGAATAGAATCTTGAGATATGCACATAACATTAAAAGTTCGTTAGCATGAGTTAAGACGGGGCGAGAGAGTGGAGGAATAATCCGGCTGAACGGTTGGCCGTTTAAAGATGGTAGAACTGCTATAAGCACAGAGGAAAAATAGAAAGTATGAGCGAAAATGAGCAAGGAAGAAAGAGAGGAGGTTGGTGATATATTTTTAGATGGAGTTGTAGCGAAACTGAATGCTAGGGTTTTGGGAAGAGTTGTTGCTCTTTATTGTTTGATGAAACTATGAAAATCTGGATGTTTAACAGTGTGTTTGTCGTAGAAGGTGTCATAGATATCTATCACACAATAGCTTGACTAAAAATGGCGAATTAACGAATGCATAGGCACAACTTTAATTAAAAACTTCCGCTACGATACACTGTCTTTGAATGTTGGTTGAGGAGGCATTCTCTTGTAATCTCAAAGGCCATTATCCGAAAAATCACTATATAAAGTTTGAAACTTCTTACAATGTTCATTATCAAGTAATAATCGTTGAAGGATGAAGACACCGCATGAAACATTCTTGTGTTTATCGCATATGAATCGGTATTTAAATTTTAAATTTTTCATAAAAAAAAGAGAATGGCTGAAGTCATTCCAAACTTTTCCTCATGTGAGACTGACGAGTTTCAAAGTTTTACTCCAAAATAGTTTTGAGAACACACAGATGTTAAGTGAATGTAAAAATACATTATGTAAAAATGCTCATACTGTATGTTAATTCTCATTACAAATACTGGTAGATTCATCATTAACTTTAACTTTATTTGATGAATTTAAATGTTAAAGAACAGATGAATGAACCTCTTAATTAATCAAATTCAAGCACTGTGGACTGAGCGGAGAGTCGTGCCTCATGTGGGATGCTGTCATCTTGTCACATTCACAACGTCAAAAAGACAACTGTACATTTTCTCTAAGTGAAAAACGGGCCAGTAATTGGATTATATAACTCGAATAAAACGTTATTCAACATATACAACTCTTACTTTTATCGTGCAGTGTCACGGGAACGTGAGGAACTGTTAATAAATCGTGTTACTTACATTTTAGTGAGTCATGATAACTGTTACTTCAAGCTGTAATCTCCTTCAACTCGGATTCCAACATTTACTCACACATGGAGACGCTACAACTACATTACGGTGACTTGATCATTCTAAACTACATATCTTTGACATTCCAGTGAAATAACCATTTATAATTAACTTTTATGCAATTCAAAGTGAGCAACACAATGGTCAGCTTAATGTCAAGCAAATTGTCCATATATAATATGGTGCTTAATTAAAGTATAGAGTAAATATAAAATGCTTCAAACATCAAGGGAAAGAATTAAAATTTCATTGATACTTACATGAACCTTCAACATATCATAAATACAGATAACTAAAAGGTGCAAATTTAGCCTTTTTTTTAAATATAGTATGATTTAGTAAACTGTACAGTGAAGCACATTTAGCAGTAAGAAAGACAAGTCGAGAAAAGGAAAGTGCGAGTCAGGGCGAAGAAGCCGAAATATTTGTTTTGCAACAAGAAGTAAAATTTAGCTTTGAAATAGCAGAGGCAGACGTTCATCTAATATATTACTCTTGCTAAGCTCTGATGTATAGTGACAAGTGGAAGCAATACGATTTCTCTACCAGGAGACTGTAAAAAGGAAGGAGTGAAGCAAGGAACGTGGTGTTAATTAAGTAGCACATGACCCACGGGATACAAGACTCCAGAATGTCCTGACCTCGTTAACTGGATCAGTTCCATGTTCCTTCATTCTAAATGTACACGAAGTAGGTGAAATGACTATACCTGGCCAAATGTGTTGCACTGTAAAACTTGAGGAAGGTCTTACGATGCAGCATTATAATATATGACAGACGAGGAAAGACTTATGCAGTGTAGTAATTATCTTAAGCTGGCCTTCAGAATTCTTGTTAATTTATTATTGTATCAAATTTCTCAGTCATTGTAGAGTAAATCTAAATTAAACCACGTTTATTGAACACTTTGAGTTAGATATTAATAATTTTTGTAGTTATTGATAGTCAGGTCATGTTTATATCAGCGTCCATAGAACTCTTGGTTATAATAACTGTATTGTTTAATAGGGCGGACCGGTAAGCCAGCGGAAGGCGTCGGTCTGATGGCCAAAAGTTCCAGCTGCCGATCATCGTATAACTAAGACCCGCATCAGGAAACATTTATCCTGTTTCCTGACAACATTATACTTACCTACTAGCATTCAGCTTTATGAAAATACTCTATCAGTACATGTAGAGTAAGTTTAGAACCTCTGCTGTTAGCCCCAAAGTGTCACCCTGGGTCTGGACAGTAGTAACTGTCCTCCGATAGTAGTCACTATCGGTGGAAAGGATGGTGTAAGTGACCTCGCTTCTCCTAAATCCTATAGGAATCTAAAGTTTGAGTTTCTTCCTGTAACTTATCTACTTCCTTTAATGCTCTCATTCATAAATTCTCAGTTGTAATTTCTAATACATTTCCCAACATGGGTGTTTTTTCTCCTTGAACCGGGATACAGTCTAAGGTTCAAAGGGATGAACTTGAATATGTCATACATACTTCAGGATAAATTAAAGATTAAGTGAAAAATGATGAAAATAATATTAAATGAGCACAGGCTCAAAAAGAAATTGGTTAGCACAACTGGTGTTGCAGCTGAAAGCGGCAAAATAATTAGGATTATTGAAATGGTTGTAAACGTTATTGAGGAGCTAACAAACGAAGTCCTCAATACAAAACTGGTTTAATATTTAGTTGGTGTTTACTCTCAAATAATGATTATTGTTCTACACCCAAAAGAATCTGGGAACCGAAACTCTGACGTGGTCAGGATTTAACTTAAATATCCTACACACAGCTGCGATGCCCTGATCAGCTAAAACTATCACAGATATCACGAGAGAGTTTTAATATCCATTTTCATATAACTGGCTGTAAAGCCTTTTTAATCTAGGATAATTTTTCGTAATTGAGTGCCAAACCATGTTAGGAGAGAATATTTTCCCTAATTGTGTGTAAAGCCCAGAACAGATTAATAATTATTATAAATTTACATTTAATTGCGTGTTGAACTAGGTACAGTGTCCAGTTTGATGACCTGCTATGGACATTAAATATTCGATATGTTCAGCAGGACAGTCAAATTACAGACAAATTAGGTAACTCTAATACATATGAAATAGGGGTGTACAAGTCTCAAGGTGCACGAGTTTCTAGGGAAGACTCAATATTAAGGGAAGAAATATAGTGGAAAACACAATCACACAATATTTAGAATTTCTAGGAGAAACTGATATAAATGCCGGTTGAAATAATATAACTGAGGTTATAATCACTTTTCATACGTAATGCTCACTTCAGGGAAAAAAAAGGAAAATAAGAGAAACATTAATATAAAAGCCATTAAGACATCCGGCTTAAGGCATAAGGCGTTAAAGGTCATGTTACGAGGGCTCATGATAAAATATGTAGAATTAATAACAAAAGACCTTTTTTATTTCCACTACTTGAGTATGCATTTAAATTTCTGAGCTAATAGGTACAATTCTTATTAAGTGTTGCATAACCAATAAGAGAATGTTCTAAAAAACAAGTGGAAACAATTAGCAAATACAATAAGCTCATCAAATCCCAGACTAATGTATCTCACCAGTCTTTACCTAATCTTCCAGAGCTGTTTTCACCTACTTTTAGCCCTAATGATAAATAGGAGTTTTGAGACATACTGAAAGCTTCTGTGAATGACCGAAAAGATTTACCATAATATAACAATTGTGACTAAATTATTTTAGCTGAAAGGCCTGATAGTTATCAAGAGCTAGAAGCTGCCTGCAGGAAGCTCGAATAGCGCAGAATTGATGTTGTACTATTATAATTGAACCTAAAACTCCTTGGCATAACTAGATGTATTTAGGCGAGTGCGCCATCCGAGGAAGTTATTTCCATCCTCCATAACCTGAGTCTCCTGCACTTCGGTGCACACATGTGGAAGCAGGCAGAGTGAGGCATAAGCTGGAAATTTGAAGTTAATCAGGCGAGGCATTCACAAGTCACAAGACCCACCTTTCACTCCTCAAGACCCATCTTTCACTCCTCAACACCCACCTTTCACTCCTCAACACCCACCTTTCACTCCTCAGCACCCACCTTTCACTCCTCAACACCCACCTTTCACTCCTCAACACCCACCTTTCACTCCTCAACACCCACCTTTCACTCCTCAACACCCACCACTAACTCCTCTAGACCCAGCATTCACACGACGAGACCCACTTTTCACTCCAAAAGAACCACCTTTCACAAACAAGACCCACCTTTCACTCCACAAGGCCCACATTTCCCTCCTCAAGACCCACCTTTCACTCAACAAGACCCACCTTTCACTCAACTACACTTACCTTTCACTCAACAAGACCCACCTTTCACTCAACAAGACCCACCTTTCACTCAACAAGACCCACCTTTCACTCAACAAGACACACCTTTCACTCAACAAGACCCACCTTTCACTCAAGACCCACCTTTCGCTCCTCAAAACTCACCATTCACTCCACGAGATCCACCTATCACTTTGAGACCCAGCCTTCACTCAACAACTCCGCAAGACCTCATCTTTCACTCCACAACTCCATAAGACCTTGTCCTTCACTCCACAAAACCAAACCGTCACTTCACAAGACCCAATCTTCACTCCACAACTCTTCGAGGTGCACCATTCACTCAACAATACACATGACTCCGTTAATTCACTCCAAACAACCCACTCTCATCTCTACAATACATCGTCTCATTCATTTTATATTCCTCAACATTATCCATCACACACATGCATGATATATATATATATATATATATATATATATATATATATATATATATATATATATATATATATATATATATATATATATATATATATATGTACTTTTGTTTAATAAATGTATGAAAGAGGGGAAGGTACCTAGGGATTGGCAGAGAGCATGTATAGTCCCTTTATATAAAGGGAAAGGGGACAAAAGAGACTGTAAAAATTATAGAGGAATAAGCTTACTGAGTATACCAGGAAAAGTGTACGGTAGGGTTATAATTGAAAGAATTAGAGGTAAGACAGAATGTAGGATTGCGGATGAGCAAGGAGGTTTTAGAGTGGGTAGGGGATGTGTAGATCAGGTGTTTACATTGAAGCATATATGTGAACAGTATTTAGATAAAGATAGGGAAGTTTTTATTGCATTTATGGATTTAGAAAAGGCATATGATAGAGTGGATAGAGGAGCAATGTGGCAGATGTTGCAAGTATATGGAATAGGTGGTAAGTTATTAAATGCTGTAAAGAGTTTTTATGAGGATAGTGAGGCTCAGGTTAGGGTGTGTAGAAGAGAGGGAGACTACTTCCCGGTAAAAGTAGGTCTTAGACAGGGATGTGTAATGTCACCATGGTTGTTTAATATATTTATAGATGGGGTTGTAAAGGAAGTAAATGCTAGGGTGTTTGGGAGAGGGGTGGGATTAAATTATGGGGAATCAAATTCAAAATGGGAATTGACACAGTTACTTTTTGCTGATGATACTGTGCTTATGGGAGATTCTAAAGAAAAATTGCAAAGGTTAGTGGATGAGTTTGGGAATGTGTGTAAAGGTAGAAAGTTGAAAGTGAACATAGAAAAGAGTAAGGTGATGAGGGTGTCAAATGATTTAGATAAAGAAAAATTGGATATCAAATTGGGGAGGAGGAGTATGGAAGAAGTGAATGTTTTCAGATACTTGGGAGTTGACGTGTCGGCGGATGGATTTATGAAGGATGAGGTTAATCATAGAATTGATGAGGGAAAAAAGGTGAGTGGTGCGTTGAGGTATATGTGGAGTCAAAAAACGTTATCTATGGAGGCAAAGAAGGGAATGTATGAAAGTATAGTAGTACCAACACTCTTATATGGGTGTGAAGCTTGGGTGGTAAATGCAGCAGCGAGGAGACGGTTGGAGGCAGTGGAGATGTCCTGTTTAAGGGCAATGTGTGGTGTAAATATTATGCAGAAAATTCGGAGTGTGGAAATTAGGAGAAGGTGTGGAGTTAATAAAAGTATTAGTCAGAGGGCAGAAGAGGGGTTGTTGAGGTGGTTTGGTCATTTAGAGAGAATGGATCAAAGTAGAATGACATGGAAAGCATATAAATCTATAGGGGAAGGAAGGCGGGGTAGGGGTCGTCCTCGAAAGGGTTGGAGAGAGGGGGTAAAGGAGGTTTTGTGGGTAAGGGGCTTGGACTTCCAGCAAGCGTGCGTGAGCGTGTTAGATAGGAGTGAATGGAGACGAATGGTACTTGGGACCTGACGATCTGTTGGAGTGTGAGCAGGGTAATATTTAGTGAAGGGATTCAGGGAAACCGGTTATTTTCATATAGTCGGACTTGAGTCCTGGAAATGGGAAGTACAATGCCTGCACTTTAAAGGAGGGGTTTGGGATATTGGCAGTTTGGAGGGATATGTTGTGTATCTTTATATGTTTATGCTTCTAGACTGTTGTATTCTGAGCACCTCTGCAAAAACAGTGATAATGTGCGAGTGTGGTGAAAGTGTTGAATGATGATGAAAGTATTTTCTTTTTGGGGATTTTCGTTCTTTTTTGGGTCACCCTGCCTCGGTGGGAGACGGCCGACTTGTTGAAAAAAAAAAAAAAAAAAAATATATAAATATATATATATATATAGGTATATATATGGAGGCAAAGAAGGGAATGTATATATATATATATATATAAATATATATATATATATATATATATATATATATATATATATATATATATATAGGGAGGTACCACCTCTAGAACTGTTATAGGGACCCTCATCCTCAGAGAAAAGAATAAACTTGCTTCAGGGAAAACTCAAGGTTCTCCCTGAAGCTGTTTGAGAATTTTCTCCTACCACCCCCTATATTTTATATATATTTTATTTAAAGACAAAATACATTGACAAAACATTCACAAAAATACGATAGAAAGTAAAACAACATAGGTAACTCAGAGCTACATCTCGAATACTTCGTCCAGCTCCCCGGCGGTGGGCCGCGTGCCCAGAATGCTGCAGGCATTTCCTCTCTGGATCGCAACACTGAGTCTCTGAAAGAGGAAGCTGGTCGCCCTGTGGTCCTTGGTTTCTATGATGAGCTTTTCACCCAGCTCTATTAGGAACTTTAGAGCACACTTGCCCCATGCTCCAAGGGTCTCCGACCCTATTGGGATGAAGTTATAGCAAGGGGGAAGGTCTTCATATTTGCGGATCTTCTGGGTCTCCCTGTGGCTGGCAGCTCCACCCCCTTCCACTACGGAGTATGGCAAGTAGGTGTCTGCCAATGTGGCGGCACATGTGTAGTCCCAGGCAATCTGCTTTCCATCCTTCCAAGGTAGCATAGTGGCTCCATCAGGACGCTTTTGACTTCCGTCAGACCTCTGCACTTGGGGTTCCCGTTGAGCTGGGCAACGGGCTGTGGCGAGGCTTCTCTTTATGATGTCATTGACCTCCTCATGCCTGGCATACTTCCCTTCTGCTGTGTGACACACGAGACCATGAAGTCCGAATTGATCAGCTGTCGCCCTGCCGCAAATACACCTATGTTCGGTGAGGATGGGGGCGGCTAGGCGAAGAGCAACACCAATCCGAATGGCCTGTGGGTCTAGTCGAGTGCCCAAGGAGGAATTGGGAACAGCTAACAGGAAATCTCCTGAGTGTGGTGCCTTCACTGCCAGGAGACGAGCTTTGTCCTTTCCTGAGGCGTTGGAGAGCATTGTGTTGGCGATTTTTTCCATGATCGGTTTGTCCCAGTGGGACTGTTTGTGTTCTTTGGGAGGAGCTGGTCTACTGGAGGAATCTGTAAGGGTGTCCCACCGAATCGCTGCTTCAGTAAACCTGGGGTCTTGAGCTCCTACCACGTCTCTCAAGCGTTCGGGAACAATCTTCTTGACTAATGCACTGGAAGCCAAACACGAAGACAGAAAAGCAGGTAAAGCAACATGCGTTGCTTTGCGCACCCCTATACCTCCCAGTCGCACTGGGAGGGTTGCCTGATCCCATTGCTGATCCTCTAGTGACAGGTTCAGTGCCTTCTTAAGGGTTGACCTCAGGTGTGCGTCATATTCGTCGAGTGTTGGGTTGTCAAAAGAGGGTGCACACCTCAGGAAGTAAGTGAGTCTTGGAATAGTAAGGCACCTTGTGAGGAGATACAGAGCATCATGGGCATCAAGATTGCTTATTCTCTCCTCCATTCTCATCAGGTCATTCAATTTGTCCTTGAGGACTGTGTCGATGGCCTGGTGACCCAGCGGTGCTCCCAAGAGGGTACTGTTGGACGGAGTGGTAGTAGAGACTTCTGGGAGGATTCTTCGCACAGCATTGATTATTTCCTGGTTCGCTGTGATGATTTCACACTTGGAGGGATTGAGGATGAGTCCCAAGTCTTCTCCCTGTGTTTTCACCAGTTGTAGGTCCCCTACCAGGGACTCTTCAGTACCTGCCAGAGTGCCATCATCCAGGTACCAGATGTTGAGCTCGCTGCGTAGGCTGGAAGTTAGTTCTCTTACTGCCAAGCAGAAGAGAAGTGGAGCTAGTGGGTCACCCTGCTGAACACCTTCTGATGAGAGAATTTCATGTTCTCCAAACAAAAGAATTGAGGGTTTGCTGTAGCCGGCTGAAATGAAGGGAAAAAGACTGGGGAAGCGATCCCGAACAGCTGGCAAGACAGCATCTCTCTTTACCATATTAAAGGCATTTCTAAAATCAAGTTTGACTATGGCCTTGTCTTCTGGTAGGTCCCTGATGTAGGCCCTTGCCGCATGAGCTGCAGCTTCACTGCCTTGAGGGACCCCAAAGCCCAGTTGGTGTGGCTGGAGTAAACTGGCAGCTTCTAGGCGAATGTTTCTTACTGCTGCTTTGGCAACGAGACGGCGAAGAGTGTTTCCAACCGCAATGGGTCTGATTCCCCCATCCTTCTTCTTCAACGCACACAGTGAGGCTCCAAAAAAGAAAGGTTTAATTTCTTCTGGGATTCGCCCAGCCAGGCAGTTGTTGACGAAAGTTGTTAACTCGGTGAGAAGAAGTGATGCAGATGCACCGAGTACTGGATTTACCATCTCCTTGAGGTGCTGAGGTCGAATTCCAGTGTAACCTCCTGCAGATCCTGCAGGAAATGACACAATCGCCTTATAGACTTCCGATTCAGGCAAAATTAATTGTTCAGTGATGGGGTCTTCCTCAGGGTTGTTGTTGATGGCTATGGTGTCCCTGGTTGGATGCTTGTCTCTTAGTGCTTGGGCTGTGGTCTCATCTTTGGGGGCTACAGTGTCGTCACTTGTAATTATTCGGATTGCTCCCACTGTGTTACCTTCTTCAATTTTTTTGCTAACCTGTGCAAATTTTCTCGTTTTTACTTTTCTTGGGTCTACCTTTGTCGATGATGGGGCGGAGGGACACATATATATATATATATATATATATATATATATATATATATATATATATATATATATATATATATATATATATATGTTCGGCACGACATATATATATATATATATATATATATATATATATATATATATATATATATATATATATATATATATATATATATATATTAAACGTATAAGAGAAAATTTCAGAAAGGACTTAATTTTAAATGAGTTCTTGCTAATTGACCAGTTTTACATATTCGGCACGACATATATATATATATATATATATATATATATATATATATATATATATCTATATCTATATATATATATATATATATATATATATATATATATATATATATATATATATATATATATATATATGTATATATATATATATATATATATATATTATATATATATATTATATATATATATATATATTATGTATATATATTATATATATATAATATATATATATATATATATATATATATGCCGAATAGGTAAAACTGGTCAGTTAGCAAGAACTCATTTCAATTAAATCCATTCTAAAAAAAATTCTTATGCGTATAAAAATGTATTTTTATCATTAGTTAATGTAAAAATTAACAATTTTGTTCCAAAAACAATCTTAGAAAACTTACCTAACCTTATTATAACAAGTGCAATTTAATTTAGCCTAATTCAACTAAATATATTTTAGATAAGTTTTTAATAATTTAATAAACAAGCGCAATGAAATATATTTTTTCTTTGAGTTCAGAATGATTTTTGCAAAATCATTGCATACATAAATTTTTCGCTTACTTTACTCAACAAGAAGAGCGTTGCTATTTAAGCCAAAATTTCAAGTTTTACCTATTCGACACGAAAGCAAAAGCAGAAGCCAGAGAATGCGTATACGTATAGTGTGAAGGTTGCGTGGAGGGAGCGAACTAGTTTGTGGTGCTCCATATATTTTGTGTGTAAACAAAGAACCAACAGAGTTGGCGAGAGTCAGTTTCGGCAGACGTCATCGTGTGTATCTACTCGAGATTACATAGTAGTGACAGCCCTCTGCATCAGGCCGTTGCTTGTGCATCAGTGAAAGTGCAGTGTGCATGTAGGGAGTTAGGGAGTAGTGCTGGTCTTGAGGGGATCCTGCCAGTGGAGGTTTGTTTACCCTCTGTGTTCGGCCGGGGTTGGTGGGGGGGATGGTCGCTCAGGACTCCCTATCACTGGATGGTGAACAAAAGAACACCTTGGTTAATAGTGACAACATGGTGATTAGTGTGCTAAATGGCGAGGTTTTTCTAAATGGAATAATATGTGTATAACTATCAGCAAAAGTTTGTCAGTAATGTGCATCTCTAGTGAAAGGATAAGGCCACTCCCCTCGCCACCCATCCCTGGTCCGCTTCCCACATCCTGGTCTAGGCCTTCTGCCTGCTGTTCTAGGGTGTTGCATTTTAGTACCTCACCAATTACTCTCACTGCCGCTCGCTACTCTCTCAAATGTTGAGAAATGGCATTACCAGCTAAGTTTAAATATAGGGAAACTTAACTTAGAAAGACAGCTCATCGCCTGCACAGCCGCCCCTGCAGACGAGGTCTTGAGAAGCTGTCGAAGTCATCTCTCAACGGGCTGTAAATGAGTTATAATTTGTAAGATTATAAATTACCCCTAGGGGGTGTTATGTCAGCATATTTCATTCACTGATGGCTGACAAACTTACTTGTGTGGACTCAAAAGTCCGCACCTTACTGCCGACTATAGGTTGATTACAAACTCCTTGCGACTCAAGAACTGCGCAGTCCCCCGTACTACAAGAAATTCGTAACCTACCTTGCTCTTGTAGCGTGAGCTATGGTGTTCTTCACACCTTCGACAGATATCGGTGACTTGATAGAAGCTGAAGTGTCCTTGGATGTCCACGTCTTCCATAGTCTAGGAATACGCACACTGGTACACTATGTTCCACAAGATTTGTCTTTATTGTTCACAATCTTATCACTAAAGAAGCTGATCACACTTCTCTTAAGTGTTTATTGTGTTTTATGAGACACTTTGTTCACACTAACGCACAGATCGTTCTTTGTTGGTTATCCTGGCGTCAGTGTCACTCTCAGTAGAGTCAAAAGTAATCTGAAGACGCCACAACGCTCCACGCCGTTACTGCCCCCAGCACAAAGGAAAAGCTGACCTAGTATTTTTGCTTCCTTGCCACTTCCTCGATGAAGCAAAGCAGAATGTTTGATTCTTGCTGTCTTAAGCATAGACAACAATATACACTATCTTTACTATGGTAATAAAGTGGGAGCAGGATTTTCCTTAATTGTCCTGCTAAGGTAAGAGATGTACTGTCTCTTATTAAGCTACACTTTGCAACACTGGACTGCAAGGAGCGGTCGCTTGACCACGTCACATACTGGTACTGCATCTGGGGTCAACTACTCGCTGTAGCAGTAAACAAGATATTTGCCCCTTCTGAGAGGGCTGGGCCCCTCAGGGCTGAAAGGGGCTGAAGGGGCTGAAGGGGGCTGATACCCCCCTCCTGGAGAAAATTTCTCCACACTGGGGGGCGGCGGAGGTTCGCTGCAGGTGAACTATTCATCACTTAACATTAATTTGATTTTCTCACTCGCCACCACTGCTGCTTGTCTTTTCTGAACAGCTTTAGTCTGTGTGGTTTCTGGAGAATCACTAATTTTGTTTTCAACACTGTGTAATTCTAACGGTACTAGTTTATTTATTGTCCGCTTATTCACTACACCTTTGCTTAAAACATCAACTGTCCTGATGATTCCATTTGCATCAGGATATATGGTCACAATTTTTCCAAGTGGCCATTGGGACCTCGGACCATCATTGTCAATAATCACTATGTCACCAGGTCTTAAGGACTTATGATTTTCAGGAACACCAGCTCCATAGAAGTGTTCTCTCAATGAGGTGAGATAGTCTTCTCGCCAAATTTTCTCCCAACGTTCAATCACTTTATTAAGGTGTTTGAATTTACGTCTGAGTTGCTCAGGTTCGAAATAAGTAGGATCCTCTATGATTTCTTTATCATTCATGGGAGGAACAGGTTCGAGCCTTCTGCCATGGAGTAAATGAGATGGACTTAACACTTCTAAATTGTCCAGATCATCGGTAACATAAGTTAGAGGTCTGTTGTTGACTCTATTTTCTATTTCAGTCACAACTGTACGGAATTCTTCTAAGTCTATTCTCTGACGATGAAGAGTCTTCCTTAAACAACGTTTTACAATGCCGATCATTCTTTCATAAAATCCGCCGTGCCATGGAGATTTAGGAGGAATGTATCTCCAACGACAACTGCGTTGATTCAGCATCTGTTGTACTTCTGGTTGATCAAAGATCTTGCTTATATAAGCAGCACCAGCAACAAAGTTCGTTGCATTATCTGAAATCATCAGTCTGGGACATGCCCTTCTGGCTGCAAACCTTCTGAATAATTTGATAAAGGTTTCAGCAGACATGTCAGTGGCTACTTCTAGATGTACTGCTCTAGTTGTAGCACAAGTGAACAAACAGATGTACACCTTGATGGGAACTTTGTCAACTGTTTTGGTTAAAATTATTGGTCCAGTGTAATCTACACCTGTCACCTCAAATGGAGTGATATGACAAACTCTTTCAGAGGGATATGGAGGTGGACCTGGATACTGACATACTCGCATATCGTAGTGACGACAAGTAATACAGTCCTTTATTTGTTTTTTCACACTTTGTCGACCTTGAGGTATCCAGTAGGATTGTCGTATATGACAAAGTGTGTCAGCTACCCCACCATGTAACACGTTACTGTGGGCGTTTTGCACAATCAGTTTTGTTAGCCAATGATTCTTGGGGATCAATATTGGATGTATGGCTTCTTTAGGTAGTGAAGAATTATGAATTCTTCCTCGACATCTTATAATCTTTTCTGAGTCGAGATAAAGTCCTAAAGAATTAATCATGACAGGTTTCTTTGGGGATTTATCTTGTGTTTCTAGAAATTTATATTCTGTAGAGAAAACATCTTTCTGTATTAGTTTCACCCAGTATTTAATGGGTTCAAGATATTCATAATCAGGTTTTATTCCTTTAATGAATTTAAAGACAAGAGCTGTAACTCTTAAGAGTTTACCCAAAGATGAGTATTTAGATCCATCAATGACTATTTCTGTTGTGTCTGCAGTATTTACACAACTTATTTCTGCTGTGTTCAAGCAGACTGTTTCTTCTGGCATAATGTGAGCTTTTTGCTGAGGCCAGTTATTTTCATTAGAGAGCCAGTTCGGTCCGTGGAGCCATAATTTATTATCCACAAATTTCTTGAGTGGGACACCACGTGACAACATGTCAGCTGGATTCTCTTGGGTAGAGACGTGGAGAAAGAGATAATCTCTCTGCATCTCTTTTATTTCTGCTACTCTGTTCTGTACATAGACCAACTTACTCTTATTATTTCTTAACCACTGGAGAACTGCTTCATTATCACTCCAGATCACGGTTTCCTCAATAGTGAGATGATCAAGTACTTTGTTGAGATAGACAGCTAATTTTGTACCTACATAGAGTGCTGTCAGTTCCAATTGTGGTACTGTTCTGACCTTCAAGGGTGCTACCCTGGCCTTTGAAGTAATTAGTGTACTTCCTTCAGCATTACTCATGTAAGCTACAGCGCCATAACCTCTGGTTGACGCATCACAGAACACATGTAATGTGTACTTGTTTCCCTCTTGACCTATTTGTCTGGGAAATTTAATTTGATGAAGTTGTTTAAACTCCCTGGATATTTCATCCCATGCTTGACTCATTTCTAGAGGCAAGTTCTCATCCCATCCAATTTTGAGCTTCCATGCATCTTGCATAAGCATTTTACCCTTTATGGTAATTGGTGAGACGAGTCCTAGAGGATCAAAACATTGTGATACCTCTGACAGTAAACTACGTTTAGTGAGTGTACTGCATGATTTATTGTTTATCTTTTGAGACTCAAAGTATCTTCCTGTGTGTTCCAATTAAGTCCCAGCATATTGTTGCAATCAGGAATTTCAGTTTCAGGGAAATCTTCTTTGATAAGTTCCCTTAATTGCTTTGAATTTGTATTCCACATCCTTAGAGGCATATTTGCTTCTTTCATCTCCTTGTTAGCTTCTCTGTATAAGGATTTCAAATCCTCCTCTTTATTCACAGTACCTTGAAGATTGTCCACATAGAAACTTTTCTTTAAGATTTCTTTGAAGGGACTTTCAGATTTCTTCAAATGTGTATTTAGAGTAGCTTCTAGTAAGAATGGAGAGGATGTTGCACCAAATAATACTGATTTGAAACGATAAGTTTTCACAGGACTTTGAGGATCATGTGGATTTTCAGGCCACAAGAATCGAGTATAATCTCTATCTATTTCTTGTAGTCCTACTCTTAAGAAAGCTTTGGAAATATCAGCCGTGTAGGCATATGGGTTTGTGCGAAATTTCATAAGCACGTCTCCAAGCTTCTCAGTTAGTGAGGGTCCGGTCATCAGACAGTCATTAAGACTTGCTACATCTTTATTTGCACGTGCGCTGCAATTATATACAACACGTAGTGGAGTGGTTTCAGAATCTTTTCTGACTCCATGGTGCGGGAGATAATGAGCTTCTGTCTTCAACTTATCTTCGACTACTTCCTCAATGAATTTATTGTCCAACTGTTCTTGTATGATATTATCATAGACAGTCAGTAGCTCTGGATTCTTCCTGAGCTCATGTATTTGTGCTTTCATCTGTCCGAAAGCCATGCGATAATTGCTAGGCAGATGTGGTGGATTTAATTTCCATGGTAACCTAACCCAATACTGTCCATCTTTATATTTGACAGTGTCCAAATATTGGTTATAAGTCTGAGACTCTTGTGGGCTTGGTTTATTTACATCAATACCTATCGCATCTAAATCCCACAACTTATCAACTGGTTCATTCATTTCTTCCAGTAATGATAATTTTTGCTGTGGTACATGATCAGCGGTTATTCTCGTAACTAGTACATTTTCCACTGAATCAATATCAGCTTCTTTCCCACTTTGAGAGGGAATGGGACCACATATCATGTGGCCTCCTGCTGTTTTCAGCAAGTGAACATCATGTTTACTTACTATATTTTGCACAAAACAGTGATAATAATCACTTCCAATGATTAAATCAATTGGACTAATTGTGTCCGTCTGTATGTCAGGACAGGCTAACTTGACCTTAGCTGCTTTCAGTGCTGCAACTGTTTCTTTTAATCCCTGGATCTGCACAGACTTAGGCAAATCATCTACTACCACAGCTTCTACTGTCTTTTTCCTGTTTCCTAGACCAACAGTGATTCTGGCTAGGTCATATGTCTGTTTACCAGAATTGTGGAAAAAACCAGCTATATCTAACTGTACTTTGGCATAGGGTTGTTTATTCAGCTTCTGCAACACTGTTCTTCTTATGAAGGACCTTTGTGAGCCTTGATCAAATGATGTTAGCACATTGGTTTTGTGTAATTTATTAGATAACTCAACTCTAGCTATCCGGAGAGCAGTTGCTTTAAACTTACCTCTCACATTTAATGCTGTTGCTTGTTGACTTCCTGATTCTGTGGAAGTCTGCTGCTGTTCAGCAAAAGTATTTGGCATAATGTTGTATGATGCATACCCTTGCATTTAAAACACTTCTTCAGTGATCATTTTCCTCCCTTGTGTTCAACTAAACACTTGATGCACCTTTTCAGCTGATGAAAACGTTGTTTACGTGCCTCCATTGATGTGTATTGAAAGCTTACACTTTATATATAAGTTCCTTTAATATAACAGGTAGATCTATAAGAAACAAACTTTAACACAATCTTGTCTCTTAATTTCTGTCTATAAACATTATAAACACTATGTGTATATACACTCAGACAAACCGAACATCACTTGGGTTGTTTTCGTCTTAGTCAGCACTTCTTCGAGCTTGGAGCAGTGGATGCCGGGTGCATCCCCCGTTTTCTTGTTGGGTGAGTCACCCAGCTCCCGTTTTCTTTGGGTGAACGCTGGGTGAGCGCCCGTTTTCTTTTGGCTGCCCATTCTCTGTGATTTAAGTCTGGAGGAACTCATTTATACTGATTTATGTTGTAAAACACTAATTTTACAGCTTTTTTCGAAGGACCTTGGCTCGTAGGTTTTTTGTACACTGTAGTACAACATATTTGGACCACAGTGTGGCCTTTATCCGGTTCGAGCACGACCAATATATTGAGAAATGGGATTACCTGCTAAGTTTAAAGAGTTTGTACTTAACTTAGAAAGACAGCTCATCGCCTGCACAGCCGCCCCTGCAGACGAGGTCTTGAGAAGCTGTCGAAGTCATCTCTCAACGGGCTGTAAAGAGTTATAATTTGTAAGATTATAAATTACCCCTAGGGGGTGTTATGTCAGCATATTTCATTCACTGACTGCTGACAAACTTACTTGTGTGGACTCAAAAGTCCGCCCCTTACTGCCGACTA
>NW_027200054.1:0-24988 GCF_038502225.1 Cherax quadricarinatus
TGGCCGAGCATCACAAGTCCAGCCAGGTAGACACTGGCCGAGCTTCACAAGTCCTGCCAGGGAGACACTGGTCGAGCATCACCAGTCGAGCCAGGTAGACACTGATCGAGCATCACCAGTCCATCCATGTAGACACTGGTCATGAATCACAAGTCCTGCCAGGTAGACACTGGTCGAGCATCACAAGTTCTGCAAAGTAGACACTGGTCGAGCATCACAAGTCCTGCCAGGTAGACACTGGTCAAGCATCACCATTCCAGCCAGGTAGACACTGGTAGAGCATCACCAGTCCAGCCACGTAGACACTGGTCGAGTATCACAAGTCCTGCCAGGTAGACACTGGTCGAGCATCACCAGTACAGCCAGGTAGACAACTGATCGAGCATCACCAGTCGACCCTGGTAGACGCTGGTCGAGCATCACCAGTCCTGCCAGGTAGACACTGGTCGATCATCACAAGTCCAGGAAGGTATACACTGGTCGAGCATGACAAGTCCTGCACCAGTCCAGCCAGGTAGACAACTGATCGAGCATCACCAGTCGAGCCTGGTAGACGCTGGTCGAGCATCACCAGTCCAGCCAGGTAGACACTGTCGAACATCACCAGTTCAGCCAGGAAGACACTGGTCGAACTTCACCAGACCAGCAAGGTAGACACTGTCGAGCATCACCAGTCCTGCCAGGTAGAAACTGGTTGAACATCACAAGTCCTGCCAGGTAGACACCGTGAACATGAGTCCTGCCGAGCATCACCAGTCCAGCCACGTAGACACTCGAACACGGTCGAGCATCGAACATTACTAGTCCAACCAGGTAGACACTGTCGAACATCACCAGTCCTGCCAGGTAGAAACTGTCGAACATCACCAGTCCAGCCAGGTAAAGCACTGTCGAGTATCACCAGTCCTGCCAGGTAGACACTGTCGAACATCACCAGTTCATCCAGGTAGGCACTGTCGAACATCATCAGTCCGGCCAGGTAGACACTCTCGAACATCACCAGTCCTGCCAGGTAGACTCTGTCGAATATGAGTCCTGCCAGGTAGACACTCTCATCACTAGTCCAGCCAGGTAGACATTGGTCGAGGATCACAAGTCCAGCCAGGTAGACCCTGGTCGAGCATCACCAGTCTAGCCAGGTAGACACTGGTCGAGCATCAGCAGTCCAGCCAGGTAGACACTGGTCGAACATCAGCAGACCAGCCAGGTAGACACTGTCGAGCATCAGCAGTCCAGCCAGGTTGACACTGGACTAGTATCACCAGTCCAGCCAGGTAGACACTGGTGGAGCATCACCCGTCCAGCCAGGTAGACACTGGTCGAGCATCGCAAGTCCAGCCAGGTAGACACTGGTCGATCATCAGAAGTTCTGCCAGGTAGACACTGGTCGAGCATCACCAGTCAAGCCAGGTAGACACTCGTCGAACATCTCAAGTCCTGCCAGGTAGACACTGGTCGAGCATCACAAGTCCAGCCAGGTAGACACTTGTGGAGCATCACCAGTCCTTCCAGGTATACACTGGTCGGTAGACACTGTCGAACATCACCAGTCCAGCCAGGTAGACACTGTCGAACATCACCAGTCCAGCCAGGTAGACACTGTCGAACATCACCAGTCCAGCCAGGTAGACACTGTCGAACATCACCAGTCCTGCCAGGTAGACACTGTCGAACATCACCAGTCCAGCCAGGTAGACACTGTCGAACATCACCAGTCCTGCCAGGTAGACACTGTCGAACATCACCAGTCCAGCCAGGTAGACACTGTCGAACATCACCAGTCCAGCCAGGTAGACACTGTCGAACATCACCAGTCCAGCCAGGTAGACACTGTCGAACATCACCAGTCCAGCCAGGTAGACACTGTCGAACATCACCAGTCCAGCCAGGTAGACACTGTCGAACATCACCAGTCCTGCCAGGTAGACACTGTCGAACATCACCAGTCCAGCCAGGTAGACACTGTCGAACATCACCAGTCCAGCCAGGTAGACACTGTCGAACATCACCAGTTCTGCCAGGAAGACACTTTCGAACATCACCAGTCCAGCCAGGTAGACACTGTTGAGCATCACCAGTCCAGCCAGGTAGACACTGGTCGAGCATCAAAAGTCTTTCCAAATAGGCATTGTCGAACATCACCAGTGCAGCCAGGGGTAGACACTGTCGAACATCACCATTCCAGCCAGGTAGACACTGTCGAACAGTCACCAGCCAGGTAGACACTGTCGAACATCACCAGTCCAGCCAGGTAGACACTGTCGAACATCACCAGTCCTGAGAGGTAGACACTGTCGAACATCACCACTCCAGCCAGGTAGACACTGTCGAGCATCAGTCCAGCCAGGTAGACACTGTCGAACATCACCAGTCCAGCCAGGTAGACACTGTCGAACATCACCAGTCCAGCCAGGTAGACACTGTCGAACATCACCAGTCCAGCCAGGTAGACACTGTCGAACATCACCAGTCCAGCCAGGTAGACACTGTCGAACATCACCAGTCCTGCCAGGTAGACACTGTCGAACATCACCAGTCCAGCCAGGTAGACACTGTCGAACATCACCAGTCCAGCCAGGTAGACACTGTCGAACATCACCAGTCCAGCCAGGTAGACACTGTCGAACATCACCAGTCCAGCCAGGTAGACACTGTCGAACATCACCAGTCCAGCCAGGTAGACACTGTCGAACATCACCAGTCCAGCCAGGTAGACACTGTCGAACATCACCAGTCCTGCCAGGTAGACACTGTCGAACATCACCAGTCCAGCCAGGTAGACACTGTCGAACATCACCAGTCCAGCCAGGTAGACACTGTCGAACATCACCAGTCCAGCCAGGTAGACACTGTCGAACATCACCAGTCCAGCCAGGTAGACACTGTCGAACATCACCAGTCCTGCCAGGTAGACACTGTCGAACATCACCAGTCCAGCCAGGTAGACACTGTCGAACATCACCAGTCCAGCCAGGTAGACACTGTCGAACATCACCAGTCCAGCCAGGTAGACACTGTCGAACATCACCAGTCCAGCCAGGTAGACACTGTCGAACATCACCAGTCCAGCCAGGTAGACACTGTCGAACATCACCAGTCCAGCCAGGTAGACACTGTCGAACATCACCAGTCCAGCCAGGTAGACACTGTCGAACATCACCAGTCCAGCCAGGTAGACACTGTCGAACATCACCAGTCCAGCCAGGTAGACACTGTCGAACATCACCAGTCCAGCCAGGTAGACACTGTCGAACATCACCAGTCCAGCCAGGTAGACACTGTCGAACATCACCAGTCCAGCCAGGTAGACACTGTCGAACATCACCAGTCCAGCCAGGTAGACACTGTCGAACATCACCAGTCCAGCCAGGTAGACACTGTCGAACATCACCAGTCCAGCCAGGTAGACACTGTCGAACATCACCAGTCCAGCCAGGTAGACACTGTCGAACATCACCAGTCCAGCCAGGTAGACACTGTCGAACATCACCAGTCCAGCCTGGTAGACACTGTCGAACATCACCAGTCCTGCCAGGTAGACGCTGTCGAACATCAGTCCAGCCATGTAGATACTGTCAGTCTAGCGAGGTAGACACTGTCGAACATCACCAATCTAGCCAAGTAGGCACTGGCGAACATCACCAATCCAGCCTGGTAGACACTGTCGAGCATCACCAGTCCAGCCAGGTAGACACTGTCGAACATCACCAGTCCAGCCAGGTAGACACTGTCGAACATCACCAGTCCAGCCAGGTAGACACTGTCGAACATCACCAGTCCAGCCAGGTAGACACTGTCGAACATCACCAGTCCAGCCAGGTAGACACTGTCGAACATCACCAGTCCAGCCAGGTAGACACTGTCGAACATCACCAGTCCAGCCAGGTAGACACTGTCGAACATCACCAGTCCAGCCAGGTAGACACTGTCGAACATCACCAGTCCAGCCAGGTAGACACTGTCGAACATCACCAGTCCAGCCAGGTAGACACTGTCGAACATCACCAGTCCAGCCAGGTAGACACTGTCGAACATCACCAGTCCAGCCAGGTAGACACTGTCGAACATCACCAGTCCAGCCAGGTAGACACTGTCGAACATCACCAGTCCAGCCAGGTAGACACTGTCGAACATCACCAGTCCAGCCAGGTAGACACTGTCGAACATCACCAGTCCAGCCAGGTAGACACTGTCGAACATCACCAGTCCAGCCAGGTAGACACTGTCGAACATCACCAGCCAGATAGACACTGTCGAACATCACCAGTCCAGCCAGGTAGACACTGTCGAACATCACCAGCCCTGCGAGGTAGACACTGTCGAACATCACCAGTCCAACCTGGTAGACACTGTCGAACATCACCAGTCCTGCTAGGTAGACGCTGTCGAACATCAGTCCAGCCAGGTAGACACTGTCGAACATCACCAGTTCAGCCAGGTAGACACTGTCGAACATCACCAGTCCAGCCAGGTAGACACTGTCGAACATCACCAGTCCAGCCAGGTAGACACTCTCGAGCATCACCAGTCCAGCCAGGTAGACACTGTCGAACATCACCAGTTCAGCCAGGAAGGTCGTCGAGCATCACCAGTCCTGCCAGGTAGACACTGGTTGAGTCTTTCCAAATATGCATCACCAGTCCAGCCAGGTAGACACTGTCGAGCATCACCAGTCCAGCCAGGTAGACATTGTCGAGCATAACCAGTCCAGCAACGTAGACACTGTCGAACATCACCACTCCAGCCAGGTAGACACTGTCGAACATCATCAGTAAAGCCTGGGAGACACTGTCGAGCATCTCCAGTCCAGCAAGGTAGACACGGCTGAAAATGACCAGTCCAGCCAGGTAGACACTGTCGAATATCACTAGTCCAGCCAGGTAGACACTCTCGAGCATCACCAGTCCAGCCAGGTAGACACTGTCGAACTTCACCAGACCAGCAAGGTAGACACTGTCGAGCATCACCAGTCCTGCCAGGTAGAAACTGGTTGAACATCACAAGTCCTGCCAGGTAGACAATAGTCGAGCATCACCAGTTCATCCAGGTAGACACTGGTCAAGCATTACCAGTCCAGCCAGGTAGACACTGGTCGAGCATCACCTGTCCAGCCAGGTAGACATCACCAGTCCTGCCAGGTAGACACTGTCGAGCATCAGCAGTCCAGCCAGGTAGACACTGGTCGAACATGCCAGGTACCAGCATCACCAGTCCATCCAGGTAGACACTGGTCGAGAACATCACCAGTCCAGCCAGGTAGACACTGGTCGAGCATCACCAGTCCAGCCAGAGACTGGTCGAGCATGACCAGTCCAGCCAGGTAGACACTGTCGAATATCACTAGTCCAGCCAGGTAGACACTCTCGAGCATCACCAGTCCAGCCAGGTAGACACTGTCGAACATCACCAGTTCAGCCAGGAAGACACTGGTCGAACTTCACCAGACCAGCAAGGTAGACACTGTCGAGCATCACCAGTCCATCCAGGTAGACACTGGTCGAGCATCACCAGTCCAGCCAGGTAGACACTGGTCGAGCATCACAAGTCCAGCCAGGTAGTCCCTGGTCGAGCATCACCAGTCCAGACAAGTAGACACTGGTCGAGCATCACCAGTCCAGACAAGTAGACACTGGTCGATCATCACAAGTCCTGCTAGGTAGACACTGGTCGAGCATCACCAGTCCAGCCTGGTAGACACTGGTCGAGCATCACCAGTCCTGCCAGGTAGACACTGGTTGAGCATCACCAGTCCTGCCAGGTAGACACTGGTTGAGCATCACCAGTCCAGTGAGGTAGACACTGGTCGAGTATCACCAATCCAGCCAGGTAGACACTGGTTGAGCATCACCAGTCCATCCAGGTAGACACTGGTCGAGCATCACCAGTCCATCCAGGTAGACACTGGTCGAGCATCACCAGTCCAGCCAGGTAGACACTGGTCGAGCTTCACCAGTCCAGCCAGGTAGACACTGGTCGAGCATCACCAGTCCAGCCAAGTAGACACTGGTCGAGCATCACAAGTCCTGCCAGGTAGACACTGGTCGAGCATCACCAGTCCAGCCAGGTAGACACTGGTCGAGCATCACCAGTCCTGCCAGGTAGACACTGGTCGAGCATCACAAGTCCTGCCAGGTAGACACTGGTCGAGCATCACAAGTCCTGCCAGGTAGACACTGGTCGAGCATCACCAGTCCTGCCAGGTAGACACTGGTCGAGCATCACCAGTATAGCAAGGTAGACACTGGTCGAGCATCACAAGTCCAGCCAGGTAGACACTCGTCGAGCATCACAAGTCCTGCCAGGTAGACACTGGTCGAGCATCACCAGTCCAGCGAGGTAGACACTGGTCGAGCATCACCAGTCCTGCCAGGTAGACACTGGTCGAGCATCTCCAGTCCAGCAAGGTAGACACTGGTCGAACATCACCAGTCCAGCCAGGAAGACATTGATCGAGCATCACCAGTCCAGTGAGGTAGACACTGGTCGAGCATCACCAGTCCAGTGAGGTAGACACTGGTTGAGCATCACCAGTCCAGCCAGGTAGACACTGGTCGAGCATCACCAGTCCTGCCAGGTAGACACTGGTCGAGCATCACCAGTCCAGCCAGGTAGACACTGGTCGAGCATCACCAGTCGAGCCTGGTAGACACTGGTCGAGCATCACCAGTCCAGCCAGGTAGACACTGGTTAAGCATCACCAGTCCTGCCAGGTAGACACTGGTCGATCATCACAAGTACAGGAATGTATACACTGGTCGAGCATGACAAGTCCTGCCAGGTAGACACTGGTCGAGCATCACCAGTCCTGCCAGGTAGACACTGGTCGAGCATCACAAGTCCTGCCAGGTAGACACTGGTCGAGCATCACCAGTCCAGCCAGGTAGACACTGGTCGAGCATCACAAGTCCTGCCAGGTAGACACTGGTCGAGCATCACCAGTCCAGCCAGGTAGACACTGGTCGAGCATCACCAGTCCAGCCAGGTAGACACTGGTCGAGCATCACCAGTCCAGCCAGGTAGACACTGGTCGAGCATCACAAGTCCTGCCAGGTAGACACTGGTCGAGCATCACCAGTCCAGCCAGGTAGACACTGGTCGAGCATCACCAGTCCAGCCAGGTAGACACTGGTCGAGCATCACCAGTCCAGCCAGGTAGACACTGGTTGAGCATCACCAGTCCAGCCAGGTAGACACTGGTTGAGCATCACCAGTCCAGCCAGGTAGACACTGGTTGAGCATCACCAGTCCAGCCAGGTAGACACTGGTTGAGCATCACCAGTCCAGCCAGGTAGACACTGGTTGAGCATCACCAGTCCAGCCAGGTAGACACTGGTTGAGCATCACCAGTCCAGCCAGGTAGACACTGGTTGAGCATCACCAGTCCAGCCAGGTAGACACTGGTTGAGCATCACCAGTCCAGCCAGGTAGACACTGGTTGAGCATCACCAGTCCAGCCAGGTAGACACTGGTTGAGCATCACCAGTCCAGTGAGGTAGACACTGGTTGAGCATCACCAGTCCAGCCAGGTAGACACTGGTTGAGCATCACCAGTCCAGCCAGGTAGACACTGGTTGAGCATCACCAGTCCAGCCAGGTAGACACTGGTTGAGCATCACCAGTCCAGCCAGGTAGACACTGGTTGAGCATCACCAGTCCAGCCAGGTAGACACTGGTTGAGCATCACCAGTCCAGCCAGGTAGACACTGGTTGAGCATCACCAGTCCAGCCAGGTAGACAGATCACAGTCCAGCCAGGTAGACACTGGTTGAGCATCACCAGTCCAGCCAGGTAGACACTGGTTGAGCATCACCAGTCCAGCCAGGTAGACACTGGTTGAGCATCACCAGTCCAGCCAGGTAGACACTGGTTGAGCATCACCAGTCCAGCCAGGTAGACACTGGTTGAGCATCACCAGTCCAGCCAGGTAGACACTGGTTGAGCATCACCAGTCCAGCCAGGTAGACACTGGTTGAGCATCACCAGTCCAGCCAGGTAGACACTGGTTGAGCATCACCAGTCCAGCCAGGTAGACACTGGTTGAGCATCACCAGTCCAGCCAGGTAGACACTGGTTGAGCATCACCAGTCCAGCCAGGTAGACACTGGTTGAGCATCACCAGTCCAGCCAGGTAGACACTGGTTGAGCATCACCAGTCCAGCCAGGTAGACACTGGTTGAGCATCACCAGTCCAGCCAGGTAGACACTGGTTGAGCATCACCAGTCCAGCCAGGTAGACACTGGTTGAGCATCACCAGTCCAGCCAGGTAGACACTGGTTGAGCATCACCAGTCCAGCCAGGTAGACACTGGTTGAGCATCACCAGTCCAGCCAGGTAGACACTGGTTGAGCATCACCAGTCCAGCCAGGTAGACACTGGTTGAGCATCACCAGTCCAGCCAGGTAGACACTGGTTGAGCATCACCAGTCCAGCCAGGTAGACACTGGTTGAGCATCACCAGTCCAGCCAGGTAGACACTGGTTGAGCATCACCAGTCCAGCCAGGTAGACACTGGTTGAGCATCACCAGTCCAGCCAGGTAGACACTGGTTGAGCATCACCAGTCCAGCCAGGTAGACACTGGTTGAGCATCACCAGTCCAGCCAGGTAGACACTGGTTGAGCATCACCAGTCCAGCCAGGTAGACACTGGTTGAGCATCACCAGTCCAGCCAGGTAGACACTGGTTGAGCATCACCAGTCCAGCCAGGTAGACACTGGTTGAGCATCACCAGTCCAGCCAGGTAGACACTGGTTGAGCATCACCTGTCCAGCCAGATGATCGTTGTTGCAACCCCTGAATGGGTCACAATGTATATAATGTATATTACCTTTTCATATAATTTTATATTGCTTATATTTGCGATAATAGCTAAATCGTAAATATATTGCTTTATATTATTTGACTTAGTTACTTTTGTTAGGTAGATTGTAACATTCATATATTATTATGTGCTCATAGTTCAAGTCTTGATTGTCTAACTACTGTAATTATTGCTCGTGCCTCGTTACTCTTCCGGCTTCTGTGTTGCTGGGCAGCAACTGTCCACGGAGCTATCACGTGATTGAGGGGGGTGTTCACACCTCGCCTGGAGTAGTCAGTCTGGTCTAGACTCTCTTGGTGGTTGGACATATTCCTGACAAGACGTGCCTAACTCTCCCTTATTGGCCCTTGTTGGAAGATCGTCTCTGTAGCTTTCTTTTTGGTTCTGTAGAACTCTGTTCACAGAACATTGTATAGACTTAGTGATTTTTGACGTTGTACTGAGGTTGTGTGTCGCATAGACACTCTGAGCAACTCAGGTCCTGAGCTGTAGCTTCTGACTTAGCTTGTACTGGTATCTCTGTATTATCA
Source organism: Cherax quadricarinatus (assembly GCF_038502225.1). NCBI lineage: Eukaryota > Metazoa > Arthropoda > Malacostraca > Decapoda > Parastacidae > Cherax > Cherax quadricarinatus. The sequence goes on from NW_027200054.1 coordinate 9,352, forward strand.
CAGTCGGGGATTTTCTTATGCTGAACTTAGATTCAGTAGTATGGGAGTTTTGTGACTTTTGTGGAGGATCTGCAGATGGTGCCTACTTAGTGTCGTTATATTATCTCCTTGTTCCTGATTCTGTGTCGGAATTTTCTTGTTATATTGCTGTTGGGCTTAGCAGTCGTTTTATTGTTCAAGCAAGCTGTTCTGATTGCCAGATGGTCAAGAAGTTACTTTATATGAGGACTTTGTCAGTCACTTGTTTGTCTAGTCGAGTCGTGAGACATAGCGAACTACTTAGAGCACTTACACACATACACATAATTATTTGTATATTGTGTTATTAAATGTTAACAATGTACCAGACGGTTCTTAAGACGTATAAATGTGATATTTGCCTTCAGCACAATACTACTGTACACCAGAGAAGTGATTATTATTAATTTGTTTAAATTGATTAATTTAGTTTAATATGATAATATACTCCTAGACAATTTTGTTTATTAATAAACTAATTAAATTTTAATTTCTCTAGTTAGTAGCCTACCAGTTGTAATCCTGAAGCACTAATAATTCTTATTGAATTCTAATGGATAATTGGACCAGGATACTGACTACTTGTTATACAAACCCAGTAACAGGCTGGATGCTAGAAGGGCAGTACTTTCTAGTATTCACTGGAGATCTCTAAGCTTATTAGAAATTGCGTTTTTTTTTTTTTGTAATAATCGTATTGACCATTCACCAATGAGCCAGGTGGTCGTATTGAGCTCTGTAACAAAGAGCCAGGTGGTCGTAATGACAACTGTACCAGAGAGTTATGTGGTTATACTGACCTCTGCACCACATAGCCAGATAGTCACACAACTGCACCTCAGAGCCAGATGGTTGTACTAATCATTGTACAACAGAGCCATGTGGTCATAGTGACTACTGCATCACAGAGCCAGGTAGTTACACTGACCTCTGCACCACCGAGCCAGGTGGTCATGCTGACCACTCTACCACAAAGCTAGATGGTCGTACTAACTACTGCACCACAGAGCTAGGCGAACGTAATAACCACTGCACCAGAACCAGGTGGTCATGTAGACCACTGCACCCAAGAGTAACTTTGTCGTACTGACTACAGCACCACATAGCAAGGTTGTCGTACTGACCACTGCACCTCAGAGCTATGCGATCATACTGACCACTATACCACAGAGGCAGATAGTCGTACTGACCACTTTACCACAGAACCGGGTGGTTGTACAGACCAGTGTGACAGAGCCAGGTGGTCGTATTGTCCACTCTACCACAGAGCCACGTAGTCATACTTATCACTGCACCACAGAGCCATGTGGTCGTACTAACCACTGGACAGCAGAAACAGGTGGTCGTACTAACCACTGTACCACAGAGCCAGGTGGTAGTACAGAAAAATGTATGTGACACAGATCCAGGTGCGCATACTGACCTCTGAAACAAATAGCAAGGTGGTCGTATTGACCACTGTACTACAGAGCCAGATGGTGGTACCGACCACTTCACTACAAAGCGAGGTGGTCGTACTGACAGTTGCACCACACAGCCAGGTGGTCATGCTGACTACTAAACCACAGAGCCAGGTGGTCGTGCTGACTACTAAACCAATCACTGCACCAGAGCCAGGAGGTCATACTGACTATTGTACCAGGGAACCATATGGTCGTAATAACCACTGTACCACAGAGCCAGGTAGTCGTACTGACCAGTCAACCACAGAGCCAGGTGGTCATATTCACAACTGCTCCGCAAACCCAAGTGGTCGTACTAACCACTGTACCACAGGGCCAGGTTGTCATACTGACCACTGCATCACAGAGCCAGGTGGTCGTACTGACCACTGCATCACAGAACCAGGTGGTCGTGACTCACGAAATCGTAATAAACGATAGTAAACAAAACCTACCACGGGTGGAGTTTGAACCCACGGTCAGAGTCTCAAATGCTAACTTTCCTATGGTGTAGAAATATATCTAGTTGGATGATTCTTATTGAAGCTAACTGGTCCAGTGGCTAATGCGACGGTCTGGAGTTTAGAGACTCTGACCGCGGGTTCAAACCTCACCCATGGTTTTTTTTTTTTTCAGGTTGTCGTACTGACCACTGCTCCACAGAGCCAAGTGGTTGTACTGAATACTGTACTAAAGAGCCAGGTTGTCGTACTGACGAATGTACCCCAGAGCCACGTGGTCGTACTGATGAGTGTAACACAGATCCAGGTGGGCGTACTGACCACGGTACCGAAGAACAAGGTGGTCGTACTGAGCACTGAATCATAGAGCCAGGAGGTCATATTGACAACTGCATAATAGAGGTAAGTAGTCGTCCTGACTACTGCGCCTCAGAGCAAGGTGACCATACTGACCACTGTACCCAGAGCTAGATAACTGCACTGACCACTCTACCATAGAGCCAAGTGGTCGCAGTGACCACTCTACTACACAGCCTGGTGGTCATACTGACAACTACACCACAGATCCAGGTGGTCGTACTAACCACTGTACCACAGAACCAGGTGGCAGTAATGACCACTGCAGCACAGACCCACGAGATCATACTGGCCACTGGACCACAGAACCAGGTGGTCATACTGACCACTGTGCTACAGAGCCAAGGGATCGTGCTTGATGTCTCAGAACTTCAGGAGGATTTACACAAACTCAATACCTGGTCAGAGAAGTAGCAGTTGCAGTTCAATGTAGATAACCGTAAAGTTTAAAGCTCGGGAATGTTCATAACCCCAGCACTTATCAGCTGAATAATGTTGAATTAGCCATACAGACTGCGAGAAAGACTTTGGGGTTATGGTGAGCAGCAACCTTAAACCAAGACAGCAATGCCTAAGCGTATGTAATAAGGCAAATACATTACCGAGATTTATATCAAGAAGTGTAAGCAACAGAAGTCCAGAGGTTATATTACAGCTTTATACATCATTAGTAAGACCTCACCTGGATTATGCAGCTCAGTTCTGGTCTCCATATTACAGAATGGATAAAATCTCGTTAGACAACATTCAGCGAAGAATGACAGAGTTAATTCATAGCATTAGAAATCTTCCTTATGAAGAAAGATTGAAGACCCTTAAATTACATTCACTTGTGAGACGAAGAATGGGTGACATGATTGAAGTGTACAAGTGTAAGATGGGTATTGGTTTAGGAAGACACATAAGCAAACACTATGACATATTTATTAGAAAACGTTTCGGTCCTTGGACCGTGATCACTTCTAACATACAGAGGTAGGAAGACATTATATATAGGCGGAGAGTGAGGTGTGAGTGACGCATTGTGACCTGAAGAATGCCATGTTGGGATGAGGACGGGAAGACCATGAGATCATGTGACTCCTGTGTTGTTGGGTTGGTGGTGCTTAGCCTGCTTAAGTATCCTAATGTTTTAGAAATTTTGTGGTTTCCAATGTTACGTTCTATTGTGTCGGTGACGGCGATTAATGAGGCTTCTAGGCACTGTCTGCGTCTGAGGTCTGGTTCAGTGAGAACGAGTTGTGCCTCATTCCAGTTCATCAAATGCCCCGTGGAGTCTATGTGGAGGACACAGACGTACCTTAAATCGTGTCTGTTACAAGCACTTCGATGCTCGTTCAGGCGGACCGCAAGATGTCTGCCTATCTCGCCTACATATTGCTTGAGACAGAATCCACAGGGGATGGTGTAGACGCCTTCTCTAGAAGTTAGAGGTGTGGGGCTGCGTTTCGTAGTGAGGTCTTTGATAGATGATGTGTTTATGATGGAAACATTGATGTTACTCATAGCAAGTGCCCGGTGAGTATTCACTCTTGATGAAGAATGTATTCATATAACACAAGCCTTTACACGTCTTCAGTTTCCACCTTTCTTCATCAGAGATTGCAGACACAAGGCACAAGCTATCCTCAACAAACCGCCCATGGAACAGCCCTTTAAGCAGTTCATAGTGCTCACATGTAGTGATGTTGCCAGGAATACTCGCCGGGCACATGCTATGAGTAACATCAATGTTTCCACCATAAACACATTATCTGTCAAAGACCTCACTTCAAAAAGCAGCCCCACACCTCTAACTTCTACAGCAGGCGTCTACGCTATCCCTTGTGGATTCTGTCCCAAGAAATATGTAGGCGAGACAGGCAGAGATCTTGTGGTCCGCCTGAACGTGCATCGAAGTGCCTCTAACAGAGACGATTTAAGAATATTTAAATTATAAAATGAAGAATTTTGTTAATTGTCTTACAATAGTTTAAACAACGCTGTCATGTGGGAGAATGTAGATTATAAGAACGTGTACACATGTGTGTGTGTGTTCGTAGCATGGTGTTTAGAGTGAGGTGTGTGTGTGTGTGTGTGTGTGTGTGTGTACTGACCTATAAATGGTTTTAGAAGTCGAATCTTAGCTCCTGGCCTTGGCTTTCAACTTGTACTTCAGCAGATTCACTTGGTCTTTGCCTGATGGGCTCTAGTTTACCTTCTCTTAAATCAATATATAAAGCTTCTATCACTTCTTCCAGGTCATTCTACTTCCTGATCATAGACGAAAAAAATATTTATTGTGATCATTACGCCTCATCTGTCTTTAATTTCTTGCTGTGTCCCCCTAGTACCTGTTTCTCTCCTCTATAACAACCTGTTGCTGTTTACGTTATCATTATCATTTGTATATTATCATGTCTCTCCAGGATCTTCTATAGTCTTATTATTTACGTTGTGTTAGTCTCTCCTCGTAGATCATAACTCTTAACTCTGGAATATGACTCACTGTATATCTCTCCACTTTCTCTAGTGTGTTAACATCTTAGAGGTGCGGGTTCCATGCTGGTGCTGCATACTCCAAAATGGACATCACACCTACTACTACTACAACTACTACTACTACTACTACTACTACTACTACTACTACTAGTACTACTACAACTACTACTACTACTACTACTAATAATAATAATATATTTCTACAAGTACATGTACAAGGTATACAGATCATAGCTGACAACAATGACACTATTATATAGAAAGTCACTTGTTATGCCGAGCATTGCAGGCAAATTAAGTCAGTTTTGTCCCGGGATGCGACCCACACTAGTTGACTGTGACTACAACCAGTGTAAGGAAGCACCATCAGTGTTATTAATGGCAGGTACGAGGTGCCTGGCGCCACAACCAGTGTAAGGAAGCACCATCAGTGTTATTAATGGCAGGTACGAGGTGCCTGGCGCCACACCCAGTGTAAGGAAGCACCATCAGTGTTATTAATGGCAGGTACGAGGTGCCTGGCGCCACACCCAGAAAGAAATCGAAAAATTATGGAAACTGAGTTAATATTTTTGAAAAATAGTTAAGTGTTTATGAACAGTGGTAAAAGAATCAATGTTGTAGGAGGTTTCTCCAAGGAATTATAGTTATTTATATCATGTATGGTGATGGTGATGTGCCTGCCAAGTCTCCTCTCAACCTGCATATTTTATGGAAGTTTTCCTTGTTTTCTTGCTATTTCTTGCATTATTCTTTCTAATATAATAACTGATGATTTGGCATCATAAAATAGTAGGTGAGATTATCCGTAGACTTCTAGCCGGTGGCCTGGTGGCTAAAACTCCCGCTTCACACACGGAGAGCCCGGGTTCGATTCCCGGCGGGTGGAAACATTTCGACACGTTTCCTTACACCTGTTGTCCTGTTCACCTAGCAGCAAATAGGTACCTGGGTGTTAGTCGACTGGTGTGGGTGGCATCCTGGGGGACAAGATTAAGGACGACAATGGAAATAAGTTAGACAGTCCTTGATGATGCACTGACTTTCTTGGGTTATCCTGGGTGGCTAACCCTCCGGGGTTAAAAATCCGAACGAAATCTTATCTTAGGAGGAGCTTACCATACCACGGGCGGGATAGGACCCGCGGTCAGAGAGTCTCAAAACTCCAGCCCGTCGCGTTAGTCACTGGACCAGCTAGCCACAATAAGATTCGTCCAACTAGGTATATTTCTACACCATAGGAAGGTTAGCATAGGCCACCACTGTGACCACAAATGCAAGTTTTTACAGACGAATCTCCAGCTAGCGTGGCCGTGACGAACTCTAGCTCAAGTCCCCTCAATGCCGTCAACATGACTCACGAAATCACGTATGGTTTGTTCGCAAACGTGTCATTACGATTTCGTGAGTCATGTTAGGAGGAGCTTATTTGTAGACTTCCAGCCAATCATATGAGAGTAGGAGGAGTTTATACGGAGACTTCCAGCCAATCATATGAGAGTAGGAGGAGTTTATACGGAGACTTCCAGCCAATCAGGAACCATCTGGGAACATTAGCCGACTCGGCAGGAATTCCTGCTCTGGAGAGAGAGAGAGGCAGGAGAAATCACTTCATTATTACGCTTATATCAACTCTACTGCTTATTTATCTATCAGAATTGATCTAATACGATATAATAAACACTATAAATAACATACAAACATATATACTCTAGGCTGATTAAAATAGGCCATAATATGGCGAGAGTCCACAAGCAATATTCGATATAAAAGTTATTTCCCCTCCTCCCATGTCGTATTCTTTGGTCTTGAGTAAGAGAAAACGGAGTTTTGAAGAGGATAACTGCAGTAGATCACCAGTTTTATGAGGAAAACGCCGAAACAAACACGATTATCGTGGAATATTTTTTTCTTTCGAGACGGGGTGCCGGCCGGCATTCCAAGCCAATATCTCGGAAGTAAGTTATTGACTTATTTCACTTAACTATGTCTTTATTGCTTAATTAAGTGGAACAATATTCACACAAATTGTAAAATATTGATTATTCTTATTTTTAATGTTGCACTTTTGGAAATATTTCAAATATTTTGGGATTTATGTGGGAGTAAAGGACAGATATTTATGTGGGAGTAAAGGACAGATATTTATGTGGGAGTAAAGGCCAGATATTTATGTGGGAGTAAAGGCCAGATATTTATGTGAGAGTAAAGGCCAGATATTTATGTGGGAGTAAAGGCCAGATATTTATGTGGGAGTAAAGGCCAGATATTTATGTGGGAGTAAAGGCCAGATATTTATGTGGGAGTAAAGGCCAGATATTTATTAGTGAGTAAAGGCCAGATATTTATGTGAGAGTAAAGGCCAGATATTTATGTGAGAGTAAAGGCCAGATATTTATGTGAGAGTAAAGGCCAGATATTTATGTGAGAGTAAAGGCCAGATATTTATGTGAGAGTAAAGGCCAGATATTTATGTGAGAGTAAAGGCGAGATATTTTGCAAAAGTCTAAGAACTAACAAACTTTATTTTCTTGTGGAATAAAGATAAGATAATTAGAGGAAAGTGCGACACCAAAAAATCGTATTAGCATTGTTCTCTGGGTACCAAGTGCCCAAACAACCTTACGTCGTGCCATTGTTCTCTGGGTACCAAGTGCCCAAACAACCTTACGTCGTGCCATTGTTCTCTGGGTACCAAGTGCCCAAACAACCTTACGTCGTGCCATTGTTCTCTGGGTACCAAGTGCCCAAACAACCTTACGTCATGCCATTGTTCTCTGGGTACCAAGTGCCCAAACAACCTTACGTCGTGCCATTGTTCTCTGGGTACCAAGTGCCCAAACAACCTTGTGCCATTGTTCTCTGGGTACCAAGTGCCCAAACAACCTTACGTCGTGCCATTGTTCTCTGGGTACCAAGTGCCCAAACAACCTTACGTCGTGCCATTGTTCTCTGGGTACCAAGTGCCCAAACAACCTTACGTCGTGCCATTGTTCTCTGGGTACCAAGTGCCCAAACAACCTTACGTCGTGCCATTGTTCTCTGGGTACCAAGTGCCCAAACAACCTTACGTCGTGCCATTGTTCTCTGGGTACCAAGTGCCCAAACAACCTTACATCGTGCCATTGTTCTCTGGGTACCAAGTGCCCAAACAACCTTACGTCGTGCCATTGTTCTCTGGGTACCAAGTGCCCAAACAACCTTACGTCGTGCCATTGTTCTCTGGGTACCAAGTGCCCAAACAACCTTATGTCGTGCCATTGTTCTCTGGGTACCAAGTGCCCAAACAACCTTACGTCGTGCCATTGTTCTCTGGGTACCAAGTGCCCAAACAACCTTACGTCGTGCCATTGTTCTCTGGGTACCAAGTGCCCAAACAACCTTACGTCGTGCCATATAGGACTACCATCCTGCCAATTGTCATTTTCAGTAAATCTTTCTTTTTTCAGTTGTTGTTTGAGGTATCTTATTGACAAATATTTACATTAAATAGAGTAAATACTTCGTCTTGTACACCAACAATGAAAGAAATCTGACGAAAAAATTAATTTTTTTTCTTGCTACTCCCCTAAGTCTCCCAGACACAGCATTACGATGACTGTCCCAACTTTAGTCTCCCAGACACAGCATTACGATGACTGTCCCAACTTTAGTCTCCCAGACACAGCATTACGATGACTGTCCCAACTTCCAGTTGAACTTTCCCTCCTGAAAGATAATTCTGTACCTGCAACATGTGATAACAATTCTTTCAGAAGTTGCTAGAGTTTCCATTAGAGGTTGAGTGAGAAGACAGTTGAGTATATAAGAGGACCTCACAGATCTGCCTGCCAGAACCACACCATCTGAGGAGAAGTTCAGGTAAGTTCTTTTGCTAGTGTTTGTATTATAGTGTAAGGACATTCATATTGTATGACTTCTGTTGTATTTGGGAGATATATGGCAGGAACATCCTCGGTGTGCAGTTATCTTCTTGTATATATATTGGTTACATGGTGAGAGTACACGCACTTTGTGTGTACTCTTTATTGAGTAGTTACATACAGTAACGCACTTAGCGTGATGTTACCTGTATCAGTAAGTCACATGTTGGTTTCACCCGCGATGATCACACTATGTTGCTAGAATTACCGACAATATGTAAAGTAAAAGGACACAAGTGCAACTAATGTGACATTTCATTGTGGCAACGTTTCGCTCTCCAGGAACTTTGTCAAGCCGTTACAAACAATACCTGGACACAGAGGGTATATATAGGCCTAGAGTGAGGTACCATACTAGTGGTGGTACAAGTAGTAGATTTAAATTTAAATTTAGATTTAGATTTTTTATTTTGACAAATTACATGGTTGTACAGTGGAATATAATAGTTTAGTGTACATGTACATGCTGAACATTTCTGGCAAACTTCAAGATTGACTTAAGACTAGTAAGTAATAATACATAGTTTATATGGTCATTAAATGAGTTTGAGTGAGTACACTGTTGAATTAGTTAATAAAGAATACAGTATTACAATGTAACAATTTAAAACAATTTACAATATGATGTATTACAGCTGTATTTAAAACAGTAAGTAGTTGAGCATTTATCAGTACAATATGAGTAGCTTTTGTTAAACTTGTAGTTGTTAGGTACAGTTTGTCTGGTTAGTTTGTTAAACTGGTAGTTGTTAGGTACAGTTTGTCTGGTTAGTTTGTTAAACTTGTAGTTGTTAGGTACAGTTTGTCTGGTTAGTTTGTTTTACAGTTTGTCTGGTTAGTTTGTTAAACTGGTAGTTGTTAGGTACAGTTTGTCTGGTTAGTTTGTTAAACTGGTAGTTGTTAGGTACAGTTTGTCTGGTTAGTTTGTTAAACTGGTAGTTGTTAGGTACAGTTTGTCTGGTTAGTTTGTTAAACTGGTAGTTGTTAGGTACAGTTTGTCTGGTTAGTTTCGGCTGATGAGGTGACTTCTTATTTAGGCCTTAAACTGATTTACAGACATGAGTCCTTTAGTTTGTTCTGGCAATGAATTCCAGATCTTCGGACCTTTTACGTGCATAACATTTTTGCACAGGAAGAGATGAACACGAGGAATATCGAAGATTGATGTGTCTGGTATTATGGTTGTGTGTTCTGTTATACTTATCAAAGAGGAGTTTGAGAGAAGGGTTTACATTAGGGTATAGTGCTCTGTGTATGTAGTAGGTACAATAATAAGTGTGGATGTTTTGTATATTTAGTAAGACTCTTAAAAAGAGGTAGTGTGTTGTCTAATGCAGGGATTAGTAATCAATCGCACTGCAGCTTTTTGTTGGGTTATTAAAGGCTTAAGGTGATTTAGTGTGGTGGATCCCCATGCACAAATACCATAGGTGAGGTAAGGGTAAATGAGAGAGTGGTACAAAGTCAGAAGAGCTGATTGAGGTACATAGTGCCTTGTCTTTGATAGGATGCCTACTGTCTTGGAGATATTCTTAGAAATTTGAGACTGCAGTCAAGGTGGAGAACTAGAAATTTGCCCTCTGTCTGTCTCGAGATAAGTGAACCATTTATCAATATGTTTAGCTGTACTTTTGAAGTTCTGTTTCCGAAAAGCATGAAGTAGGTTTTGTCTATATTGAGAGTAAATTTGTTGGTAATCATTCCAGTTGATATTTTTAGCAGTTCAGTATTTACTATGTCTGTTAGTATGGTTGGATTTGGGTGAGAAAAGACATAAGTTGTGTCATCTGCAAATAAAATTCGTTTAAGAAGATGAGATGCATTTGGTAGGTCATTGATGTAAATGAGAAAGAGAAGTGGGCCAAGAATGCTCCCCTGTGGGACTCCAACAAGAACAGGATGTGTAGTGGAATAGGCTCCATTTGTGTATACATACTGGGTTCTATTGTGGAGGTAATCGAGAGAGTGTCCTCTGATCCTATAATGTTCAAGTTTTTGGTGCAAAAGGTCATGGTCATCTGTGTCAAAAGCTTCTCGTAAGTCTGTGAACAGTCCCAGGGGAAATTCATTTTTCTCGAGTGCAGAGTATATTAGTTCAAGCATATGTATAATAGCATCATTAGTATTTTTCTTCGGTCTGAACCGAAACTGACAATGGTTGAGTATGATGTGGGACACGAAGTAAGAGTAGACTTGTTTGTGAATTAATTTTTCGAAGATTTTAGATAGTAGGGGCAGGTTTGATATAGGCCAATAATTGTTCAATCCAGTTGGATCACCTCCTCTGAGGATCGGGGTAACTCTTGCTGTCTTGAGTATGGATGGGAAGGTGGATTATTCAATGCGTTTGTTATAATTAAAAGAGATACAATAATTGGTGACAACACATGAGAAGCTTTTTTATACATGAGTGATTGTAAGTTATTTAGGTTCCCTGTCTTGTTCTTCAGTGTTTGGATGGTAAGCGAGATTTTAGTAGAGTTTGATGGGGCCAAAAATAGAGTACCGTATTAGGGTAGTTGTCAGTAATGTAGTCCTCTGGTTGTATGTTTGAACTTGGGATATTACTGGAGAGTTGAACATCAACACACACAGTGAGAGTACACTGGAGAGTTGAACATCAACACACACAGTGAGAGTACACTGGAGAGTTGAACATCAACACACACAGTGAGAGTACACTGGAGAGTTGAACATCAACACACACAGTGAGAGTACACTGGAGAGTTGAACATCAACACACACAGTGAGAGTACACTGGACATTGAACATCAACACACACAGTGAGAGTACACTGGACAGTTGAACATCAACACACACATTGAGAGTACACTGGAGAGTTGAACATCAACACACACAGTGAGAGTACACTGGACAGTTGAACATCAACACACACAGTGAGAGTACACTGGAGAGTTGAACATCAACACACACAGTGAGAGTACACTGGAGAGTTGAACATCATAACACACATTGAGAGTACACTGGAGAGTTGAACATCAACACACACAGTGAGAGTACACTGGAGAGTTGAACATCAACACACACAGTGAGAGTACACTGGAGAGTTGAACATCAACACACACAGTGAGAGTACACTGGACAGTTGAACATCAACACACTCAGTGAGAGTACACTTGAGAGTGAACATCAACACACACAGTGAGAGTAAACTGGCCAGTTGAACATCAACACACACAGTGAGAGTACACTGGAGAGTTGAACATCATCACACACAGTGAGAGTACACTGGACAGTTGAACATCAACACACACAGTGAGAGTATACTGGAGAGTTGAACATCAACACACACAGTGAGAGTACACTGGACAGTTGAACATCAACACACACAGTGAGAGTTCACAGGGGAGTTGAACATCAACACACACAGTGAGAGTACACAGGGGAGTTGAACATCAACACACACAGTGAGAGTACACTGGACAGTTGAACATCAACACACACAGTGAGAGTACACTGGACAGTTGAACATCAACACACACAGTGAGAGTACACAGGGGAGTTGAACATCAACACACACAGTGGTGTGTGTGTACTCACCTATTTGTGGTTGCAGGGGTCGAGTCACAGCTCCTGGCCCCGCCTCTTCGCTGATTGCTACTAGGTCCTCTCTCTCCCTGCCCCATGAGCTCTATCATACCTCGCCTTAAAACTATGTATGGTTCCTGCCTCCACCACATCACTTTCTAGGCTATTCCATGGCCTGACTACTCTATGACTGAAGAAATACTTCCTAACATCCCTTTGATTCATCTGAGTCTTCAACTTCCAATTGTGACCTCTTGTGTCTGTGTCCCATCTCTGGAACATCCCGTCTTTGTCCACCTCGTCTATTCCGCGCAGTATTTTATATGTCGTTATCATGTCTCCCCTGACCCTCCTGGCCTCCAGTGTCGTCAGGCCGATTTCCCTCAACCTTTCTTCATAGGACAATCCCCGTAGCTCTGGGACTAGTCTTGTTGCAAACCTTTGCACTTTCTCTAATTTCTTGACGTGCTTGACTAGGTGTGGATTCCAAACTGGTGCTGCATACTCCAGTATGGGCCTGACGTAGATGGTATACAGAGTCTTAAACGAATCCTTACTGAGGTATCGGAACGCTATCCGTAGGTTTGCCAGGCGCCCGTATGCTGCAGCAGTTATCTGATTGATGTGCGCCTCAGGAGATATGCTCGGTGTTATACTCACCCCCAGATCTTTTTCCTTGAGTGAGGTTTGCAGTCTTTGGCCATCTAAACTATATTGTGTCTGCGGTCTTCTTTGCCCTTCCCCAATCTTCATGACTTTGCATTTGGCAGGGTTAAATTCAAGGAGCCAGTTGCTGGACCAGGCTTGTAGCCTGTCCAGGTCTCTTTGTAGTCCTGCCTGATCCTCGTCCGATTCGATTCTTCTCATTAACTTCACATCATCTGCAAACAAGGACACTTCTGAGTCTATCCCTTCCGTTATGTCGTTCACGTATACCAAGAACAGCACAGGTCCTAGGACTGACCCCTGTGGAACCCCGCTTGTCACAGGCGCCCACTCTGACACCTCGTCGCGTACCATGACTCGTTGTTGCCTCCCTGTCAGATATTCTCTGATCCATTGCAGTGCCTTTCCTGTTATGTGTGCCTGGTCCTCTAGCTTTTGCAGTAACCTCTTGTGAGGAACTGTGTCGAAGGCCTTCTTGCAGTCCAAAAATACGCAGTCGATCCACCCCTCTCTCTCTTGTCTTACTTCTGTCACCTTGTCATAAAACTCTAGTAGGTTTGTGACACAGGATTTTCCTTCCCTGAAACCGTGCTGGTTGTCAATTATACACTTGTTTCTTTCCAGGTGCCCCACCACTCTCCTCCTGATGATCTTCTCCATGACCTTGCATACTATACACGTTAGTGATACAGGTCTGTAGTTTAGTGCCTCATGTCTGTCTCCCTTTTTAAAAATTGGGACTACATTTGCCATTTTCCATACCTCAGGGAGTTGCCCAGTTTCAAATGATGTGTTGAAGATCTTTGTTAATGGCTCACACAATATCTCTGCTCCCTCTTTAAGGACCCATGGAGAGATGTTGTCTGGTCCCACCGCCTTTGAGGTGTCAAGTTCGCATAGCAGCTTCTTCACCTCCTCCTTGGTTATATGTACCTCATCCAGCACTTGCTGGTGTGCCCCCCTGTTCTGATTTCTTGGAGTCCTACTGGTTTCCACTGTAAATACCTCTTTAAATCTTGTGTTGAGCTCCTGACATACCTCTCGGTCGTTTCTTGTGAATTCCCCATCACCCTTCCTCAGTCTGATTACCTGGTCCTTGACTGTTGTTTTCCTCCTGATGTGGCTGTACAACAGCTTCGGGTCAGTCTTTACTTTTGATGCTATGTCATTTTCATATTGTCTCTGAGCCTCCCTTCTTATCTGTGCATATTCGTTTCTGGCTCTTCGGCTGATTTCTTTATTTTCCTGAGTTCTCTGTCTTCTGTACCTTTTCCATTCTCTAGTACACCTAGTTTTTGCCTCCCTACACCTTTGGGTGAACCAAGGACTCGTTCTGTTCTTCCCATTATTTCTGTTTCCCTTGGGAACAAACCTCTCCTCTGCCTCCTTGCATTTTGTTGCTACATAGTCCATCATTTCTTGTACTGGTTTTCCTGTCAGTTCCCTCTCCCACTGAATGTCTTGAAGGAAGTTCCTCATGCCTGAGTAGTTCCCCCTTTTGTAGTTTGGTTTTTCCCAGCCTATTCCTGCTACTCTCTCCACTTGGAGCTCAACTATGTAGTCGAAGCACAGAACCACATGATCACTAGCTCCCAGGGGCCTTTCATACATGATACCCTCGATGTCCGAACTACTCATGGTGAATACAAGGTCCAACCTTGCTGGTTCATCCTCTCCTCTCTCTCTGGTAGTGTCTCTAACATGTTGATGCATGAGGTTCTCCAGTACCACATCCATCATCTTGGCTCTCCATGTTTCGGGACCCCCATGGGGCTCCAGGTTTTCCCAGTCAATCTCCTTGTGATTGAAATCACCCATAACTAGTAACTTTGCTCCCCCCATGTGTGCTCTCCTGGCCACCTCGGCTAGTGTGTCGATCATTGCTCTGTTGCTCTCATCGTATTCTTCTCTTGGCCTCCTGCAGTTCTGTGGTGGGTTGTACATTACTGCAATTATCACCTTATGTCCCTCAGACTGGATTGTTCCTACTAAGTAGTCCCTTTCGCCCATGCCATCCATTCCTTCCATTTTCTCAAAACCCCACTGGTTTTTAATGAGCAGTGCAACTCCTCCTCCCCCTCTCCTCCCTCTGTCTTTCCTGAGGATTTGATATCCGGATGGAAAGATTGAATCTGTTATTATTCTGGTGAGTTTTGTTTCTGTGAGTGCTATTATGTCTGGGGATGTCTCTTTGATTCTTTCGTGCCACTCCTCATACTTGTTTGTTATTCCATCTGCATTTGTATACCACACCTTCAACTTCTTTTCTAAGACTGTGGTCTGGGAAGTATATTGGGGTTGGGGAAGTGTACTTTTTTTTACAAACCCCCCTATTCTCCGAAAATTTTCCAGCTGGGTCATATCGTCTTCTATTGCTTTCATGATGCTTTCAATTGCTTTTTTTTCCTCTTGCTTTCTTGCTTCATATGTTTCCCCTTCGACTTCCTGGAGCCCATACACAAAGACTGACCTCACCCTTTCATTCTCCCACTGCATATCCCTGTGTATCCCCTCATTTAATTTGGTTTCCTCCACTGCAGCTTTCCTTTCATCAGTTTCACTGGCTAATGTACTTGGGCTCAGTGGCCTGTCATTTTCCCTTCTCGGCTTTCCTTGGGTTCTGTTGTTGTCTGTTAGGGCCTCCACATAAAGCTTAGCTCTTTTATTTGCTACAGTCTCCTCTGATAGAGCATCTCCATGCAGTTGTGCCCCTTCTTTCCCTACAGTCCCCTTATTTGTG
>NW_027200055.1:0-24981 GCF_038502225.1 Cherax quadricarinatus
TCAGGCCCTGATCCATCGGAAGGTCTGGTCATGGACCGGGCCGCGGGGGCGTTGATCCCCGGAATAACCTCCAGGTAACCTCCAGGTAACCCTCAGCACCACACCACAGTGTGTCTCTCAACCCTCAGCGCCACACCACAGTGTGTCTCTCAACCCTCAGCACCACACCACAGTCTCTCTCTCAACCCTCAGCACAACACCCCAGTGCGTCTCTCAACCCTCAGCACAACTCCCCAGTGTGTCTCTCAACCCTCAGCACCATACCACAGTGTGTCTCTCAAACCCCCAGCACCACACGCCAGTGTGCCTCTCAACCCACAGCACTACACCCCAATGTATCTCTCAAACCCCAGCATCACACCCGAATGTGTCTCTCATCCTCCAGAACCACACCAAAGTGTGTCTCTCAACCCTTGGCATAACACCCCTGGGTCTCTCTCAACCCCCAGCACCACACCACAGTGTGTCTCTCAACCCTCCGCACCACACCCCACTGTTTCTCGCAACCCCCCAGCACCACACCCTGTGTGTTTGTCCCGCCCCAGCACCACACCACAGTGTGTCTCTCAACCCTCAGCTCCACACCACAGTGTGTCTCTCAACCCTCAGCACCACTCCACAGCGTGTCTCTGAACCCTCAGCACCACACCACACTTCGTCTCTCAACCCCCAGCACCACACAACAGTATGTCTCTCAACCCTCAGCACCATACCACAGTGTGTCTCTCAACCCTCAGCACCACACCACAGTGTATCTCTCAACCCTCAGCACCACACCACAGTGTATCTCTCAACCCTCAGCACCACACCACAGTGTATCTCTCAACCCTCAGCACCACACCACAGTGTATCTCTCAACCCTCAGCACCACACCACAGAGTCTCTCAACCCTCAGCACCACACCACAGTGTGTCTCTCAACCCCCAGCACCACACACCTGTGTGTCTCTCAACCCCCAGCACCACACACCTGTGTGTCTCTCAACCCCCAGCACAACACCACAGTGTGTCGCTCATCCTTCAGCACCACACCACAGTGTGTCTCTCAACCCTCAACACCACACCACAGTGTGACTCGCAACCCCCAGCACCACACCACAGTGTGTCTCTCATCCCCCCAGCACCACACCCTGTGTGTTTGTCCCGCCCCAGCACCACACCCTAGTGTGTCTCTCAACCCAAGCATCACACCCCAATGTGTCTCTCATCTCCCAGAACCACACCCTATTATGTCTCTCAACCCCCAGCACTACATCCCAGAGTGTCTCAACCCCAGCAGCACATCCCAGTGTGTCTCTCAACCCCCTGTATCACACCACAGTGTCTCTCATTCCCCAGCACCACACCGCAGTGTGTCTTTTAATCACAGCACCACACCCCAGTGTGTCTCTTATTCCCCAGCACCACACCCCAGTATGTCTCTCAACCCTCAGCACCACACCACAGTGTGTCTCTCAACCCTCAGCACCACACCGCAGTGTGTCTCTCAACCCTCTGCACCACACCCCAGTATGTCTCTCAACCCTCAGCACCACACCACAGTGTCTCTCAGCCCTCAGCACCACACGTCAGTGTGTCTTTCAACCTCCAGCACCCAACCCCAGTGTGTTTCTCAACCCCCAGCACCACTCCACAGTGTATCTCTGAACACTCAGCACCACACCACACTTCGTCTCTCAACCCCCATCACCACACAACAGTGTGTCTCTTAGCCCCCAGCACCACACCTGAGAGTGTCTCTTAACCCCCACCACCACACCACAGTGTATCTCTGAACACTCAGCACCACACCACACTTCGTCTCTCAACCCCCATCACCACACAACAGTGTGTCTCTTAGCCCCCAGCACCACACCAGAGAGTGTCTCTCAACACCCAGCACCACACAACAGTATGTCTCTCAACCCTCAGCACCATACCAGAGTGTGTCTCTCAACCCCCAGCACCACTCCACAGTGTATCTCTCAACCCTCAGCACCACACCACAGAGTCTCTCAATCCTCAGCACCACACCCCTGTGTGTCTCTCAATCACCAGCACCACACCCCAGTATGTCTCTCAACCCTCAGCACCACACCTTTGTGTGTCTCTCAACCCTCAGCACGACAACACAGGGTGTCTCTCAACCCACAACACAACACCACATTGTGTCTTTCAACCCCCAGCACCATACCCCAATGTGTCTTTCAACCCCCAGCACCACACCCCAGTGTGTCTCAACCCCAGTACCACACCCCAGTGTGTCTCTCAACCCCCATCTCCACACCCCAAAGTGTCTGTCAACCCCCAGCACCACACCCCAGTGTGCCTCAACCCCCGCACCACACCCCAGTGTGTGTCTCTACCTTCGGCACCTCACCCGTGGGTGCCTCTCAACCCCCCGCACTACACCCCAGTGTGTCTCTAATCCCCCAGCACCACACCCCTGTGTGAATCTCCAGTCACAGAACCACAAGCCAGTGTGTCTCTCAAACCGCAGCACTGCACCCCTGTGTGTCTCTCAACCCCAGCATCACACTCGAATATGTCTCTCATCTCCCATGACCACTCCCCACTGTCTCTCATCCTCCAGAAGCACACCCTATTATGTCTCTCAACCCTCAGCCCCACATCCCAGGGTGTCTCTGAACCCTTGGCACCACACCCCATTGTGTCTCTCAACCCTCTGCACCACACGCCGCTGTGTCTCTCATCCCCCCAGCACCACACAACAGTGTGTCTCTGGACCCCCAGCCCGATACCCCAGTGTGTGTCAAAACCCTTGGCATCACACCCCAGTGTGTCTCTCAAACCCCAGCACTACACTCCAGTGTGTCTCTCAATCCCCTGCACCACACCCCAGTGTGTCTCTCAACCCTCAGCACCACACCACAGTGTGTCTCTCAACCCTCAGCACCACACCACAGTGTGTCTCTCAACCCTCAGCACCACACCACAGTGTGTCTCTCAACCCTCAGCACCACACCACAGTGTGTCTCTCAACCCTCAGCACCACACCACAGTGTGTCTCTCAACCCTCAGCAAAACACCACAGTGTGTCTCACAACCCTCAGCACCACACCACAGTGTGTCTCTCAACCCTCAGCAAACACCACAGTGTGTGACTCAACCCTCTGCACCACACCCCACAGTGTCTGTCAAACCCCCAGCGCCACACCCCAGTGTGTCTCTCAACCCTCAGCACCACACCCCAGTGTGTCTCTCAACCCTCAGCACCACACCCCAGTGTGTCTCTCAACCCTCAGCACCACACCACAGTGTGTCGCTCAACCCTCAGCACCACACCCCAGTGTGTCTCTCAACCCTCAGCACCACACCACAGTGTGTCGCTCAATCCCCCAGCACCACACGCCAGTGTGTCTCTCAACCCCAGCCTCACACCACGAATGTGTCTCTCATCCTCCATAACCACACCCTATTGTGTCTCTCAACCCCAACACCACACCCCAGTGTCTCTCAACTCTCGGCACCACACCCCTCTGTGTCTCTCAACCCCCCAGCACCACACCCTGTGTGTCTGTCCCGCCCCAGTACCACACCCTAGTGTGTCTCTCAACCCTCAGCACCACACCACAGTGTGTCTCTCAACCCTCAGCACCACACCCCTGTGTGTCTCTCAACCCCCAGCACTACACCCCTGTGTGTCTCTCAACCCAAGCATCACACCACAATGTGTCTCTCATCCTCCAGAACCACACCCTATTATGTCTCTCAACCCCCAGCACCACACCCCAGTGTGTCTCAACCCCAGCAGCAAATCTCAGTGTGTCTCTCAACCCTCAGCACCACACTGCAGACTGTCTCTCAACCCTCAGCACCACACCACAGAGTGTCTCTCAACCCTCAGCAACACACCACAGTGTGTCTCTCAACCCTCAGCACCACACCCCAGTGTGTCTCTCAACCCTCAGCACCACACCACAGTGTGTCTCTCAACCCTCAGCACCACACTGCAGACTGTCTCTCAACCCTCAGCACCACACCACAGAGTGTCTCTCAACCCTCAGCAACACACCACAGTGTGTCTCTCAACCTCCAGCACCATACCACAGTGTGTCTCTCAACATCCAGCACCACACCACAGTGTGTCTCTCAACCCTCAGCACCACATAACAGTGTGTCTCTCAACCCTCAACACCATACCACAGTGAGTCTCTCAACCCTCAGCACCACACCACAGTGTGTCTCTCAACCCTCTCCACCACACCACAGTGTGTCTGTCAACTCCCAGCACCACACCACAGTGTATCTCTGAACCCTCAGCCCCACACCACAGTGTGTCTCTCAACCCTCAGCACCACACCACAGTGTGTCTCTCAACCCTCAGCACCACACCACAGTGTGCCTCTCAATCCTCAGCACCACACCACAGTGTGTCTCTCAACCCTCTCCACCACACCACAGTGTGTCTGTCAACTCCCAGCACCACACCACAGTGTATCTCTGAACCCTCAGCCCCACACCACATTGTGTCTCTCAACCCCCAGCACCACACCACAGTGTGTCTCTTAGCCCCAGCACCACACCACAGAGTGTCTCTTAACCCCCAGCACCACACAACAGTGTTTCTCTCAACCCTCAGCACCACACCCCTGTGTGTCTCTCAACCCCCAGCACCACACCACAGTGCATCTCTCAATCCTCAGCACCACACCACAGTGTGCCTTTCAACCCCCAGAACCACACCAGTGTGTGTCTCTCAACCCCCAGCATCATACCACAGTGTGTCTCTCAACCCCCAGCACCACACCACAGTGTATCACTCAACCCTCAGCACCACACCCTTGTGTGTCTCTCAACCCTCAGCACCACACCCTTGTGTGTCTCTCAACCCTCAGCACCACACCCTTGTGTGTCTCTCAACCCTCAGCACCACACCCTTGTGTGTCTCTCAACCCTCAGCACCACACCCTTGTGTGTCTCTCAACCCTCAGCACCACACCCTTGTGTGTCTCTCAACCCTCAGCACCACGCCACAGTGTGTCTCTCAACCCTCAGCACCACGCCACAGTGTCTGGGAATATCTGAGACTCCAGTTCATCTGGAGGTTATTCCGGGGATCAACGCCCCCGCGGCCCGGTCCACGACCAGGCCTCCCGATGGATCAGGGCCTGATCAACTAGGCTGTTACTGCTGGCCGCACGCAGTCCGATGTACGAGCCACAGCCCGGCTGATCCGGCACCGACTTTAGGTATCTGTCCAGCTCTCTCTTGAAGGCAGCCAGGGGTTTATTGGCAATTCCCCTAATGCTTGATGGGAGGCTGTTGAACAGTTTTGGGCCCCGGACACTTATGGTGTTTTCTCTTATTGTACCAATGGCGCCCCTACTTTTTATTGGCGGCATTTTGCATCGCCTGCCCAGTCTTTTACTTTCGTAGGGAGTGATTTCTGTGTGCAGATTTGGGACCATTCCTTCCAAGATTTTCCAAGTGTAGATTATGATATATCTCTCCCTCCTGCGTTCCAATGAGTACAAGTCAAGTGCTTCCAAGCGTTCCCAGTAGTTAAGGTGCTTGACAGAACTTATACGTGCAGTAAAGGATCTCTGTACACTCTCTAGATCTGCGATTTCACCTGCTTTGTATGGAGATGTTAATGTACAGCAGTATTCCAGCCTAGAGAGAACAAGTGATTTGAAAAGGATCATCATGGGCTTGGCATCTCTCGTTTTGAAAGTTCTCATTATCCATCCTATCATTTTCTTTGCACGTGCGATCGTGGCACTGTTGTGATCCTTGAAAGTGAGATCCTCAGACATTACTACTCCCAAGTCCCTTACATTATTTTTCCGCTCTATTGTATGGCCGGAGTCAGTAGTATACTCTGTTCTAGTTATTATCTCCTCCAGTTTTCCATAACGGAGTAGTTGGAATTTGTCCTCATTGAACATCATATTGTTTACCGTTGCCCACTGGAAAACTTTGTTTATATCTTCTTGGAGGTTAACCGCGTCCTCAGCAGATGACAGCCTCATGCAGATCCTAGTATCATCCGCAAAGGATGATACGGTGCTGTGGTGTATATCTCTGTTTATGTCTGATATGAGGATAAGGAATAAGATGGGGGCGAGTACTGTGCCTTGTGGAACAGAGCTCTTCACTATGGCAGCCTCCGATTTAACTCTGTTGACCACTACTCTTTGTGTTCGATTTGTTAGGAAGTTGAAGATCCATCTCCCCACTTTCCCAGTTATTCCTTTAGCACGTATTTTATGGGCTATTACGCCATGATCGCATTTGTCAAATGCTTTTGCAAAGTCTGTGTATATTACATCTGCATTCTGATTTTCTTCCAGTGCATCCAAGGCCATGTCATAGTGATCCAGTAGTTGTGAGAGGCAGGAGCGACCTGCCCTGAACCCATGTTGCCCTGGATTGTGCAGATTTTGGGAATCCAGGTGATTTGCAATCCTGCTTCTTAGCACTCTTTCAAAGATTTTTATGATGTGGGATGTCAGAGCTATTGGTCTATAGTTCTTAGCTAATGCTTTGCTGCCACCTTTATGGAGTGGGGCTATATCCGTTGTTTTAAGTGACTGTGGAATTTCACCCATGTCCAAGCTCCTCCTCCATAGTGTACTTAGGGCACGCGAGAGGGGTTTCTTGCAGTTCTTAATGAAAACAGAGTTCCACGAGTCTGGGCCCGGGGCTGAGTGCATAGGCATGTTGTCAATGGCTTTTTCGAAATCTATCGGAGTTAGGGTAATGTCGGAAATCTGGCATACATTTATGGAGTTTTGAGGCTCATTTATGAAGAAATCATTTTGGTCGTCGATCCTCTGACCGATTAGTGGTTCACTAAACACAGAGTCGTACTGGGATTTCAATATTTCACTCATTTCCTTGTTGTCGTCTGTGTAAGTCCCATCCTGTCTGAGTAAGGGCCCGATACTAGATGTGGTATTTGCCTTGTTTTTGGCATATGAAAAGAAATATTTTGAATTTCTTTCAATTTCACTAATAGCTTTAAGCTCCTCCTGCCTCTCCTGGTTCCTGTAAGAGTCATTTAGCTTAAGTTCGATAGTTTCCACTTCCCTGGTCAGCGCCTCCCTTCGTGTATCAGATATTCTAGCACTCCTGAGGAGCTCAGTGACTCTTCGTCGTCTTCTGTAGAGGGAGCGTCTTTTTCTCTCCAGTTTACTCCTGCTCTTCTTCTTTCTTAGGGGAATATGCCTAGAACATGCTTCGGCTACCAGGCAGTTGATCCTATCAAGGCACTGGTTTGGGTCCATGTCATTTAAGACATCTTCCCAACATGTTTCGTTTAGGACATGGTTTACCTGGTCCCAGTTGATGTTCTTGTTGTTGAAATTGTATTTTGTGAAGACACCTTCACAGGTACATGCATTCTGTTGTTCAGGACCCCTATGCTTGTACGTCTGGACTTCGATTAGATTGTGATCGGAATTAGTTGTTTTTGATATTCTTATGTCTCTTATCAGGTCCTCATTATTTGTGAAGATAAGGTCAAGTGTGTTTTCTAGTCTTGTTGGCTCCACTATCTGCTGGCTTAAGGTGTGTTTTTCGCAGAGACTTAGTAGCTCATGTGTGTGTGACCTTTCATCTGCGCTACCTCCGGGGATTGTTTCAGCTATAACATTATTTGCTACATTCTTCCATTTTGTATGCCTTAGGTTGAAATCACCAAGCAGTAAGATGTTTGGGGATGGAGCTGGAAGGTTTTCCAAACAGTAATTGATTTTCAGTAGCTGTTCCTTGAACTGTTGGGAGGTTGCATCTGGTGGCTTGTATACAACCACAATGACTAGGTTTTGGTTCTCGATCTTTATTGATAGAACTTCAACTACCTCATTTGTGGTGTTCAGCAACTCCGTGCAGATAAGGGACTCTTTGACATACAGGCCAACCCCCCCTTGTTGCCTGTTTTTTCTGTCGCATCTAAAAAGGTTGTAACCACTTATCCATATTTCACTGTCAAAGTGATCTTTTGTGTGAGTCTCTGTGAAGGCTGCAAACATTGCATTAGACTCCACTAGAAGTCCACTGATAAAAGGTATTTTGTTGTTGGTGGATGGCTTAAGGCCCTGTATATTAGCAAATATGAACGAGGTTGTATTCTGTGTTTGTTGGGGGGATTTTGTTATTGGCATCAGTAGTTGTAATAATTCTGGAGGGCCATGGGTGGCCACTGGCTGCGCCTCCAGTCCAACAAGGCTCCAAGGTGGTGGACTATTTTTGTTATTTCCTTCCATTTTCTTTTTTCGTTTCCTGCCACTAAAAAATCACCTGGAGTTGGGTTGTCGTAGCTACTATTGTTTGTCTTGTGGGGTCTGTGCCTCCTGGTCCCTTTTAGATGGTATGCAGGGCATTCGATGTTGTAACACTGCTTCTGGAGGACCGAGGAGTGGCACATTTTTGGGTGAAAGAAAGTACAGGAAGAAGAACGACACACTCCTTTAGACAGGAGGTCGCTACATTTTTTGGGATGGTCAAAGTAGCATGTCCCATTTTTTCCCCTGTTATTCCATGCTTACAGATGCCCCAAGCATAATATTTGCACAAATTCACCTTTGGTTGAGAATTGTTGGGAGGTGTGTTGTCAATTTCTGCAGGTTCTGGGACTGCACTATAATCCTCAGTATCCAAGCCAGGGCCACCCCGTCCTGGATTCCATCTACTTTCCCCAGTAGAGGAAGGAGGAGACTCCTCTCCAACATCTGTACTGTGGGCCACGGTCTTGTGCAATGATGGTTGTATATTTACTGTTTTTGTGGTGGTTTGGGTAGTGTCCCTAGGAGAGTCTGGGCTGGCAGTAGGGCTGGGGGCTGGGTCTGGGTCAGCACTGGGGCTGGGGGGTGGGGCTGGGTCTGGGCCAGCACCAGCACTGAGGGTATTGGTGCTATGCCTGGGGGAGCTTGGGCCAGCACCATCACTGTGGGTATTAGTGCTAAGACTGGGGGATGGGTCTGGCACCACACCACAGTGTGTCTCTCAACCCACAGCACAACACCACATTGTGTCTCTCAACCCTCAGCACCACACACCTGTGTGTCTCTCAACCCCCAGCACCACACCCCAGTGTGTCGCTCATCCCCCAGCAACACACCCCAGTGTGTTTCTCAACCCTGAGCACCACAAAACAGTGTGTCTCTAAACCCTCAGCAACACAGTGTGACTCGCAAGCCTCAGCACCACACCACAGTGTGTCTCTCAACCCTCAGCACCACACAACAGTGTGTCTCTCAACCCTAAGCACCCCACCACAGTGTGTCTCTCAACCCTCAGCACCACACAACAGTGTGTCTCTCAACCCTAAGCACCCCACCACAGTGTGTCTCTCAACTCTCATCACCACACCACAGTGTATCTCTCAACCCTCAGCACCACAACACAGTGTGTCTCTCAACCCTCAGCACCACACCACAGTGTGTCGCTCATCCCCCATCACCACACCACAGTGTGTCTCTCAAACCTCAGCACCACACCACAGTGTGTCTCTCAACCTTCAGCACCACACCACAGTGTGTCTCTCAACCATGAGCACCACAAAACATTGTGCCTCTCAAACCTCCAGCACCACACCCCAATGTGTCTCTCATTCCCCATCACCACACTCCAGTGTGTCTCTTATCCCTCAGAACCACACCCTATTATGTCACTCAGCCCCCAGCACCACACCCAAGTGTGTCTCAACCCCAGCACCACATGCCAGTGTGTCTCTCAACATCCAGCTCCACCAGAGACCTGGTCACAGACCTGGCCGCGGGGGCGTTGACCCCCGGAACTCTCTCTCTCTCCAAGTATACACCCCTATGTGTCTCTCAATCCCCAGCACCACACCCCAATGTGTCTCTCAATCCCCAGCACCACACCCCTTTGTGTCTCAACCCCAGTACCACACCCCGCTGTGTCTCTCAACCCCCAAGCACCACACAACAGTGTGTCTCTGAACCGCCAGCACACCTCAGTGTGTCTCTCAACCCTCGGCACCACACCCCACTATGTCTCTCAATCCCCCAGCACCACACCCTGTGTGTCTCTCTGCTCCAGCACTACACTCTAGTGTATCTCTCAACTCCCTGCACTACGCCCCTGTGTGTCTCTCAACCAAAGCATCACACCCCAGTGTGTCTCCCAATCCCCAGCACCACACCCCATTGTGTCTCAACCCCAGCACCACACCCCAGTGTGTCTCTCAACCCCCAGCACAACACCCCAGTGTGTCTCTCATTCCCCAGCACCACATCCCAATGTCTCTCAACCCCCATTACCACACCCCAGTTAGTCTCTCAACCCCCCAGCATCACACAACAGTGTGTCTCTGAACCCCCAGCACGACACCCCAGTGTGTCTCTCAACCCTTGGCACCACACCCCAGTGTGTCTCTCAACCCTTGGTATCACACCCCAGTGTGTCTCTCAACCCCCCAGCACCACACCCTGTGTGTCTCTCCCGCTCCAGCACCACACCCTAGTGTGTCTCTCAACCTCCCAGCACTACACCTCAGTATGTCTCTCATCCCCATCACCACACAACGGTATGTCTCTCAACCCCCAGCACCACACCACAATGTGTCTCTCAACCCTCAGTACCACAAGACAGTGTGTCTCTCAACCCTCAGCACCACAAAACAGTGTGTCTTTCAAACCCCAACACCACACCACAGTGTGTCTCTCAACCCTCAGCACCACACCACATTGTGTCTCTCAACAGTCAGCACCACGCCACAGTGCGTCTCTCAAACCCCCAGCACAACACCGCAGTGTGTTTCTCAACCCTCAGCACCACACCACAGTGTGTCTCACAAACCCCCAGCACCACACCCCACTGTGTCTCTCAAACCCCCAGCACCACACCCCAGTGTGTCTCTCAACCCTCAGCACCACACCACAGTGTGTCTCTCAAACCCCTAGCACCACACCCCGGTGTGTCTCTCAATCCTCAGCACGACACCACAGTGTATCTCTCGCACCCCCAGCATCGCACCCCAGTGTCTCTCAATCCAAAGCACCACACCACAGTGTGTCTCTCAACCCCCAGCATTAAACCCCTTTGTGTCTCTCAACCTCAGCATCACACCCTAATGTGTCTCTCATCCCCCATAACTACACCTCAGTGTGTCTCTCATCCTCCAGAACCACACCCTATTATATCTCTCAACCCCCAGCACCACACCCCAGTGTGTCTCTCAACCCTTTGCACCACACCCCAGTGTGTCTCTCGATCCCCAGCACAACACCCCAGTGTGTCTCTCAACCCTCGGCACCACACCCGGCTGTGTCTGTCAACCCCGCAGCACCACACCCTGTGTGTCTCTCCCGCCCCAGCACCACACCCTAGTGTGTCTCTCAACCCTCAGCACTACACCCCTGTGTGTCTCTCAACCCAAGCATCACACCCCAATATGTCTCTCATCCCCAGAACCACACCCCAGTGTGTCTCAACCCCAGCACCACATCCCAGTGTGTCTTTCAACCCCCAGTACCACATCCCAGTGTGCCTCTCATTCCCCAGAACCACACCCCAGTGTGTCTCTTAACCCCTGCACTACACCCCAGTATGTCTCTTATTCCCCAGCACCACACCACAGTGTGTCTCTCAAGCCTCAGCACCCAACCGCAGTGTGTCTCTGAACCCTCATCACCACACCACAGTGTGTCTCTCAACCCTCAGCACCACACCTCAGTGTGTCTCTCAACCTCCACCACCACACCCCAGTGTGCCCCTCAACCCTGAGCACCTCTCCACAGTGTCTCTCAGTCCCCAGCACCACACCCCTCCGTGTCTCTCAACTCCCAGCACAACACCCGTCTCTCTCATCTTAACACCACACCTTTGTGACTGTCACCCCTCTCCCAGCACCACTCCCAGTGTCTCTCACCCCCATTACTACATTCTGATACTTTCCACCACTAATACCACATTCCAGTGTCCTTCCGACACGACACTACACTCCAACACCACACCTCAACACTACACCCTAACACCTCACCTCAACACTATACCCCAACACCATACCCATCTTCAAGCTACTCTACTTAAGGAATTACATACTTCGTTCCCCTATCATTATTGAGTCAGGTTTGTCCAGTTTGACACAGCGACACAAAGAACAATAACAAAAGTAACATATAACCTGTGAGAAATATGCAAAACGCATAAAGTGATCCCTGATATTTTAAGACCAGTAGAGCCTTATCACCAGAGTGATTAAGCACTGAGTCAGGCATCATATGTTAAGATCCCCAGCATGTGTACACCAGTGATTACTAAGTCAGGCATCATATGTAGGAACCCTCGGCATGTGTACACCAGTGGTTACTAAGCCAGGCATAATATGTAGGGAACCAAAGAATATATGTACATCAGTGGTTGCTAAGTCAGGCATCATATATAGGGATCCCAAGCGTGTGTACACCAGTGATTACTAAGTCAGGCATCATATGTAGGGACCCTCAGCATGTGTATACCAGTGGTTACTAAGCCAGGCATAATGTGTAGGGAACCAAAAAATATATGTACATCAGTGGTTGCTAAGTCAGGCATCATGTGAAGGGATCCTCAGTATGTGTACACCAGTGATTACTAAGTCAGGCATCATATGTAGGAATCCTCAGCATGTGTATACCAGTGGTTACTAAGTAAGGCATCATATGTAGGGATCCTTAGCATGTGTACACTAGTGGTTACTAAATCAGGCATCATGTTTAGGGATCCTCAGCATGTGTACACCAGTGGTTGCTAAGTCAGGCATCATATGTAGGGATCCTCAGCATGTGTACACCAGTGGTTACTAAATCAGGCATCATGTTTAGGGATCCTCAGCATGTGTACACTAGTGGTTACTAAATCAGGCATCATATGTAGGGATCCTCAGCATGTGTACACCAGTGGTTACTAAATCAGGCATCATGTTTAGGGATCCTCAGCATGTGTACACTAGTGGTTACTAAATCAGGCATCATATGTAGGGATCCTCAGCATGTGTACACCAGTGGTTACTAAGCCAGGCATCATATGTAGAGATCCTCAGCATGTGTACACCAGTGGTTACTAAGTCAGGCATCATATGTTGGGATCCTCAGCATGTGTATGCCAGTGGCTACTAAGCCAGGCATAATATGTAGGGATCCTCAGCATGTGTACACCAGTGGTTACTAAGCCAGGCATCATATGTAGAGATCCTCAGCATGTGTACACCAGTGGTTACTAAGTCAGGCATCATATGTTGGGATCCTCAGCATGTGTACACCAGTGGTTACTAAGTCAGGCATCATATGTAGGGATCCTCAGCATCTGTACACCAGTGGTTAGTAAGTCAGGCATCATATGTAGGGATCCTCAGCATCTGTACACCAGTGGTTAGTAAGTCAGGCATCACATGCAGGGATCCTAAGCATGTGTATACCAGTGGTTACTAAGTCAGCCATCATATGTAGGGAACATCAGCATGTGTACACCAGTGGTTACTGAGTCAGGCATCATATGTAGGGATCCTCAGCATGTGTACACCAGTGGTTAGTAAGTCAGGCATCATATGTAGGGATCCTCAGTATGTGTACGCCAGTGGTTGCTAGGCCAGGCATCATATGTAGGGATCCTCAGTAAGTGTATGCCAGTGGTTGGTAAGTCAGGCATCATATGTAGGGATCCTCAGTATGTGTACACCAGTGGTTGGTAAGTCAGGCATCATATGTAGAGATCCTCAGCATGTGTACAACAGTTTTTACTAAGTCAAGCATCATATGTAGGGATCCTCAGTATGTGTACACCAGTGGTTACTAAGCCAGGCATAATATGTAGGGATAATCAGCATGTGAACACCAGTGGTTACTAAATCAGGCTTCATATGTAGGGATCCTCAGCATGTGTACACTAGTGGTTACTAAGCCAGGCTTCATATGTAGGGATCCTCAGCATGTGTACACTAGTGGTTACTAAATCAGGCAACATATGAAGGTATCTCCAGGATCTGTACACCATTGGTTGCTAAGCCAGGCATCATTTGAAGAGATCCCCAGCATGTGTACACCAGTGGTTACTGAGTGAGGCATCATATGAAGGGATCGCCAGCATGTGTACACCAGTGTTGCTAAGTCAGGCATCATATGTAGGGATCCTCAGCATGTGCACACCAGTGGTTACTAAGACAGGCATTATATCTAGGGATCCTCAGCATATGTACACCAGTGGTTACTAAGTCAAGCATCATATGTAGGGATCCTCAGTATGTGTACACCAGTGGTTACTAAGCCAGGCATAATATGTAGGGATAATCAGCATGTGAACACCAGTGGTTACTAAGCTAGGCATCATATGTAGGGATCCTCAGCATGTGTACACCAGAGGTTACTAAATCAAGCATCATATGTAGGGATCCTCAACATGTGTACACAGTGGTTACTAAGTCAGGCATCATATGTAGGGATCCTCAGCATGTGTACACCAGTGGTTACTAAGTCAGGCATCATATGTAGGGATCCTCAGCATGTGTACACCAGTGGTTATCAAGTCAGGCATCATATGTAGGGATCCTCAGCATGTGTACACCAGTGGTTACTAAGCCAGGCATCATATGTTGGGATCCTCAGCATGTGTACACCAGTGGTTACTAAGTCAGGCATCATATGTAGGGATTCCCACGATGTGTACACCAGTGGTTACTAAGCCAGGCATCATATGTAGGGATACTCAGTATGTGTACGCCAGTGGTTGCTAGGCCAGGCATCATACTTAGGGATCCTCAGTATGTGTAGGCGAGTGGTTGCTAAGCCAGGCATCATATGTAAGGATCCTCAGCATCTGTACACCAGTGGTTATTAAGCCAGGTATCATACGTAGCGATCCTCATTATGTGTACGCCAGTGGTTGCTAAGCCAGGCATCATATGTAAGGATCCTGAGCATCTGTACACCTGTGGCTACTAAGCCAGGCATCATACGTAGGGATCCTCATTATGTGTACACCAGTGGTTACTAAGCCAGGCATCATGTGCAGGGTTCCTCAGCATGTGTACTCCAGTGGTTGCTAAGTCAGGCATCACATGTAGGGATCCCCAGCATATGTACATCAGTGGTTACGAAGCCAGGCATCATGTGTTGGGATACTAAGTATGTGTTCGCCGGTGTTTGCTAAGCCAGGCATCATACGAAGGGATCCTCAGTATGTGTACGCCAGTGGTTGCTAAGCCAGGCATCATATGTAGAGATCCTCAGCATGTGTACACCAGTGGATGCTATGCCAGGCATCATATGTAGGGATTCCCAGCATGTGTACACCAGTGGTTACTAAGCCAGGCATCATATGTAGACATCCTCAGTATGTGTACGCCAGTGGTTGCTAAGCCAGGCATCATATGTAGGGATCCTCAGCATGTGTGCACCAGTGGTTACTAAGCCAGACATCATACGTAGGGATCCTCAGTGTGTGTACACCAGTGGTTACTGAGTGAGGCATCACATGATTGGACCCCCAGCATGTGTACACCAGTGGTTACTAATCCAGGCATTATTTGTAGGGATCCTCAGTGTGTGTACGCCAATGGTTGCTAAGCCAGGCATCATATGTATGGATCCTCAGTATGTGTATGCCAGTGGTTGCTAAATCAGGCATCATATGTAGGGATCCTCAGTATGTTTACACCAGTGATTACTAAGCCAGGCATCATATGTAGGGATCCTCAGCATGTGTGCACCAGTGGTTACTAAGCCAGACATCATACGTAGGGATCCTCAGTGTGTGTACACCAGTGGTTACTGAGTGAGGCATCACATGAATGGACCCCCAGCATGTGTACACCAGTGGTTACTAATCCAGGTATTATTTGTAGGGATCCTCAGTGTGTGTACGCCAGTGGTTGCTAAGCCAGGCATCATGTGTATGGATCCTCAGTATGTGTACGCCAGTGGTTGCTAAGCCAGGCATCATATGTAGGGATCCTCAGCATGTGTACACCAGTGGTTGCTAAGTCAGGCATCAATGTAGGGATCCTCAGTATGTATACGCCAGTGGCTGCTAAGCCAGGCATCATATGTACGGATCCTCAGCATGTGTACCCCAGTGGTTGCTAAGTCAGGCATCATATGTAGGGATCCTTAGTATGTTTACACCAGTGATTACTAAGCCAGGCATCATATGTAGGGATCCTAGCATGTGTACACCAGTGGTTACTAAGCCAGGCATAATATGTAGAGATCCTTAGCATGTGTACACCAGTGGTTACAAATCCAGGCATCATATGTAGGGATCCGCAGTATGTGTATGCCAGTGGTTGGTAAGACAGGCATCATATGTAGGGATCCTCAGTATGTGTACGGCAGTGGTTGCAAAGCCAGGCATAACATGTAGGGATAATCAACTTGTTTACACCAGTGGTTACTAAGCCAGGCTTCATATGTAGGGATCGTCAGCATGTGTACACCAGTGGTTACTAAATCAGGCAACATATGTATTGATCCTCATCATCTGTACACCAGTTTTTAGTAGGTCAGGCATCATATGTAGGAATCCTAAGCATGTGTACACCAGTGGTTACTGAGTCAGGCATCATATGAAGGTATTCCCAGCATCTATACACCATTGGTTGCTAAGCCAAGCATCATATGTAGGGATCCCCAGCATGTGTACACCAGTGGTTACTGAGTGAGGCATCATATGAAGGGATCGCCGGTATGTGTACACCAGTGTTGCTAAGTCAGGCATCATATGTACGGATCCTAAGCATCTGTACTCCAGTGGTTGCTAAGTAA
Source organism: Cherax quadricarinatus (assembly GCF_038502225.1). Taxonomy (NCBI): domain Eukaryota; kingdom Metazoa; phylum Arthropoda; class Malacostraca; order Decapoda; family Parastacidae; genus Cherax; species Cherax quadricarinatus. The sequence goes on from NW_027200055.1 coordinate 16,709, forward strand.
GGCATCATATGTTGGGATCCTCAGTATGCGTACACCAGTGGTTGTTAAGCCAGGCATAATATGTAGGGATCCCTAGCATGTGTACACCAGTGATTACTAAGCCAGGCATCATATATAGGGATCCTCAGCATGTGTACACCAGTGGTTTCTAAGTCAGGCATCATATGTAATGATCCTCAGTATGCGTACGCCAGTGGTTGCTAGGCCAGGCATCATGTGAAGGTATCCCAAGCATCTGTACACCATTGGTTGCTAAGCCAGGCATCATATGTAGGGATCCCCAGCATGTGTACACCAGTGGTTACTGAGTGAGGCATCATATGAAGGGATCGCCGGCATGTGTACACTAGTGTTGCTAAGTCAGGCATCATATACGGATCCTAAGCATCTGTACGCCAGTGGTAACTAAGCCAGGCATCATATGTAGGGATCCTCAGTATGTGTACGCGAGTGGTTGCTAAGTAAGGCATCATATTTTGGGATCCTCAGTATGCTTACACCAGTGGTTGTTAAGCCAGGCATAATATGTGGGGATCCCTTGCATGTGTACACCAGTGATAACTAAGCCTGGCATCATATATAGGGATCCCCAGCGTGTGTACACCAGTGGTTTCTAAGTCAGGCATCATCTGTAGGGATCCTCAGCATGTTTACACCAGTGGTTAGAAAGCCAGGCATCATATGTAGGGATCCTCAGCATCTGTACCCTAGTGGTTGCAAAGCCAGGCATCATGCGTAGGGATCTTCAGTATGTGTACGCCAGTGGTTGCTAAGCCAGGCATCATATGTAGGGATCCTCAGTATGTGCACACCAGTTGTTGCTAAGCCATGCATCATATGTAGGGATCCTCAGCTTGTGTACACCAGCGGTTACTAAGTCAGGTATCATATGTAGGGATCCTCAGTATGTGCACACCAGTTGTTGCTAAGCCATGCATCATATGTAGGGATCCTCAGCTTGTGTACACCAGCGGTTACTAAGCCAGGCATCATATGTAGGGATCCTCAGTATGTGCACACCAGTTGTTGCTAAGCCATGCATCATATGTAGGGATCCTCAGCTTGTGTACACCAGTGGTTACTAAGTCAGGCATCATATGTAGGGATCCTCAGCATGTGTACACCAGTGGTTACTAAACCAGGCAAAGTTCTAAATGTTGGACAGTTAAATAGCCATGCCAGATATAAACTAAATAATGTGGATCTTAATACTACTGATTGCGAAAAGGAATTAGGAGTTCTGGTTAGCAGTAATCTAACACCAAGACAACAGTTCATTAGTGTTCGCAGTAAAGCTAACAGAATTCTTGGCTTCATATCTAGAAGTATAAATAATAGAAGTCCTCAGGTTGTTCTTCAACTCTATATATCCTTGGTTAGGCCTCATTTAGACTATGCTGCTCATTTCTGGTCACCCTATTACAGAATGGATATAAATGCTCTGGGAGACGTATAGAGGAGGAAGAGAAAGATGAACCCATGTATCAGAAATCTTCCCTATGAGGATAGACTGAGGGCCCTGAATCTTCACTCTCTCGAAAGGCGTAGAATTAGGGGGGATATGATCGAGGTGTATAAATGGAAACAGGAATAAATAGAGAGGATGTATATAGCGTTCTGAAAATTTCCAGCCAAGGCAGGACTCGCAGCAATGGTTTCAAGTTGGAAAAATTAAGATTCAAGAAGGATATAGGAAAACACTGGTTTGGTAATAGAGTTGTGGATGAGTTTAACAAACTCCCGAGTACAGTTATTCAGGCTAAAACGTTTTATAGTTTTAAAAATAAGTTAGATAAATGCATGAGTGGGTGTGGGTGGGTGTGAGTTGGACCTGACTAGCTTGTGCTGCTGGGTCTGTTGCCGTGCCCCATCCTTGAATGGAGGTGACCAGAATGGGTGGGTCATTGTGCTAATCCGAAGGAGGGGTCATTGTGCTAATCCAGGGGAGGGGACATAGACCTGCTCCTCATGGGTCAGTAGCCCTGTTGCAGTGTTCCTTCTTTATGTTCTTATGTGTACACCAGTGGTTACTAAGTCAGGCATCATATGTAGGGATCCTCAGCATGTGTACACCAGTGGTTACTAAGTCAGGCATCATATGTAGCGATCCTCAGCATGTGTACACCAGTGGTTACTAAGTCAGGCATCATATGTTGGGATCCTCAGCATGTGTACACCAGTGGTTATTAAGTCAGGCATCATATGTAGGGATCCTCAGTTTTCATATATCATGGAATTCCCCTAATAATGGCAATCAAGTCTCTGTCCCTGACTTCCGCTTGGCAGATTTCATAGGACTGAAAAATTACTTGGGTGGGCTGAACTGGAATGACCTGACTATGGGTCAGGTAGGTGGTGATGATTGCCGATATGACGCTTTCCAGAGCATAGTTCTAGCTGCTCAGACAACTTACGTTCCAAGTAAGGAAATCAGATCAAGCAAAAATGATCCTAAATTGATAAACAATAGATTAAAACATCTCATTGGTCAAAAGAGAGGCATATATAGGCAAATCAAAAGAGGAGAGGTGCAATTAAGAAATCAATATATTCAGTTAAAGAGAGAACTAAAAAAGGGAATAAGAAAAGCAAAAAGAGATTATGAGGTTAAAGTTGCAAGAGAATCGAAGACTAACCCAAAAGGATTCTTTCAGGTATACAGAAGTAAGATCAAGGACAAGATAGGCCCACTCAAAAGCTACTTGCGTCAGCTCACAGACAGTGATAAGGAAATGTATAGAATTTTTAACACATACTTCCTCTCAGTATTTACTCAGGAAGATACTAGCGATATTCCAGAAATAATAAATTATGTAGAACAGGATGATAATAAACTATGCACGATTAGGGTTATAGGTGACATGGTCCTTAGGCAAACTGATAAATTAAAACCTAACAAATCCCCAGGCCCTGATGAACTGTATACAAGGGTTCTAAAGGAATGTAAAGAGGAGCTTAGCAAACATCTGGCTAATCTTTTCAATATATCACTACAGACTGGCATGGTGCCAGATAAGTGGAAAATGGCAAATGTGATACCTATTTTCAAAGCAGGTGACAGGTCCTTAGCTTCGAGCTATAGACCAATAAGCCTAACCTCCATAGTTGGAAAATTTATGGAATCAATAATTGCCGAGGCAGTTCGTAGCCACCTTGAAAAGCACAAATTAATCAACGAATCTCAGCATGGTTTTACAAAAGGGGGTTCCTGCCTTACGAATTTATTAACTTTTTTCACTAAGGTATTTGAGGAGGTAGATCATGGTAATGAATATGATATTGTGTATATGGAACTTCAGTAAGGCTTTTGGCAGGGTCCCACATCAGAGACTATTGAGGAAAATTAAGGCACATGGAATAGGAGGAGAATTTTTTTTCCTGGATAGAGGCATGGTTGACAAATAGGCTGCAGTTAGTTTCTATAAATGGGGAGAAATCAGAGTGGTGAAGCGTCATGAGCGGTGTTCCACAGGGGTCAGTGTTGGGCCTCCTGTTGTTCACAATCTACATAAACGACATTGATGAGGGCATAAAGAGCGACATAAGCAAGTTTGCCGATGACACCAAAACAGGCCGTCGAATTCATTCTGACGAGGACATTAGAGCACTCCAGGAAGATTTGAATAGACTGACGCAGTGGTCGGAGAAGTGGCAGATGCAGTTTAATATAGACAAATGCAAAGTTCTAAATGTTGGACAGGAAAATAACCATACCACATATAAACTAAATAATATCGATCTTAATATTACGGATTGCGAAAAAGATTTAGGAGTCCTGGTTAGCAGTAATCTGAAACCAAGACAACAGTGCATAAGTGCAATAAAGCTAACAGAATCCTTGGCTTCATATCAAGAAGCATAAATAATAGGAGTCCTCAGGTTGTTCTTCAACTCTATATATCCTTGGTTAGACCTCATTTAGATTATGCTGCACAGTTTTGGTCACCGTATTATAGAATGGATAGAAATGCTCTGGAAAACATACAAAGGAGGATGACAAAGTTGATCCCATGTATCAGAAATCTTCCCTATAAGGATAGACTGTGGTCCCTGAATCTGCACTCTCTAGAAAGGCGTAGAATTAGGGGGGATATGATTGAGGTGTATAAATGGAAGACAGGAATAAATAAAGGGGATGGAAATAACGTGCTGAAAATATCTAGCCTAGACAGGACTCGCAGCAATGGTTTTAAGTTGGAAAAAATCAGATTCAGGAGGGATATAGGAAAGCACTGGTTTGGTAATAGAGTTAAGAACATAAGAACATAAGAAAGGAGGAACACTGCAGGAGGCCTGTTGGCCCATACTAGGCAGGTCCCACTAACAAAACATTTGCCCAACCCAATTTTCAATGCCACCCAAGAAATAAGCTCTGATGTGAAAGTCCCACTCAAATCCAACCCCTCCCACTCATGTACTTATCCAACCTAAATTTGAAACTACCCAAAGTCCCAGCCTCAATAACCCAACTAGGTAGACTGTTCCACTCATCAACTACCCTATTTCCAAACCAATACTTTCCTATGTCCTTTCTAAATCTAAACTTATCTAATTTAAATCCATTACTGCGGGTTCTCTCTTGGAGAGACATCCTCAAGACCTTATTAATATCCCCTTTATTAATACCTATCTTCCACTTATACACTTCGATCAGGTCTCCCCTCATTCTTCGTCTAACAAGTGAATGTAACTTAAGAGTCTTCAATCTTTCTTCATAAGGAAGATTTCTAATGTTATGTATTATTTTAGTCATCCTACGCTGATTGTTTTCTAACGAATTTATGTCCATTCTGTAATAACTCTGTGAAGAAGTGTCTTGTTTGCTCCCGTGGACTGAACCAAGATGCCCTCCATCGAGCAACTTTACCAGCAACTTAAGGAAGAATTGAAGGCAGCGAAGATGGAGATACGGCGATTGACCGAGGAAAACAAGAGGATTCGTAGTAGTCCTCCTGTTTCGAGTCCTCAGGTCAAGAAGGGATCGTGGTCAGTGGCTGGACAGCAGGGGACGACGAAGTTGACGATCAAGAAGACGAATGGAATGCCAGAAACGATGAAGAAGAAAGAGACTGCTGTGGAAACTCCCGTGGAAACCTCCAACGCATTCTCGGTGCTACCCGACGAATGTGAGTCTACTACTGGGATCGTCACGACGAACGACAAGGAAGGTAAGAATATTGTTGTTGTTGGGGATAGCCAGGTTAGATACATGGATAGGGCATTCTGCTTGAAGGACAGGAGTAGGAGACAAAGGGTATGCTTTCCTGGGGCTGGGATGGAGGACATTGTTAGCCGGCTTGACAACATCATGAACGGTAATGGGATCAATCCTATTATTTGCCTCAGTGCTGGAGGCAATGATGTAGGCAAGCGTAGAAGTGAGGATTTAGTTAGAAAGTTCAGGACAGCTATAGACATGATTAGGAAGAAGGGGGGGCGCCCTGTTATATGTGGCATTTTGCCAAGAAGAGGTGTTGGTAATGAATGGTTGTCCAGAGCAATTGGTATTAATTGTTGGCTGGATAAACACTGTAAGGATAATGCAGTACCATTCATTGACAACTGGGACAACTTCTATGGCCGAAATGACATGTATGCCAGGGATAGGGTTCACTTATCCAGGGCAGGTGTGGGTTTTCTTGCTAACTCAGTTGAGGGGGTTGTTAGGACTTTAAACTAGGATTAGTTAGAGGTATGGGTTTAGAAATGATTAATAATGAGTATGGATATATTGACTTATGTGAGTGGTGACGTGTACTTAGCTCAGTGGTGACGTGTACTTAGCTCAGTGGTGACGTGTACTTAGCTCAGTGGTGACGTGTACTTAGCTCAGTGGTGACGTGTACTTAGCTCAGTGGTGACGTGTACTGGTGACGTGTACTTAGCTCAGTGGTGACGTGTACTTAGCTCTGTGAAGACCTGTTTGTGTGCTCTCTGTGAATCTGAACCAGGATGCCCTCTCTTGAGCAGCTTTACCAGCAGCTGAGAGAAGAACTCAGAGTTGCTAAACTGGAGATACGGCGATTAACGGAGGAGAACAAGAGGATTCGTAGTAATCCACCTGTTGTGAGTCCCCAGGTTAAGAGGGGAGCTTGGTCAGTGGCCGGGCAACATGGAACCAAGCTGAAGATTAAGAAAACGGTTGGAGAGGCAGAAACAACGAGAAACCAGAAGACTGCCGTGGAAACTTCCAACTCATTCTCGGTGCTACCTGACGAATGTGAGTGTTCTACTGGGAATGCCACAACGAGCACCAAGGAAGCATTGGCAGACGTGAGTGAGACATCCCTAGAAACCCCAACGAAGACCATCGAGAACGTCATGACGAATTCTACAAGTGGTGTAATGCTACCTGGCGAATGTGAGTCGACTACTCGGAGCATCACTACGGACGACGCCAAGGAAGGTAAAAACATTGTTGTTGTTGGGGATAGCCAGATTAGGTACATGGATAGGGCATTCTGTTTGAAGGATAGGAGTAGGAGGCAGAGAGTATGTTTTCCTGGGGCTGGGATGAAGGATATTGTTAGCCGTCTGGATGACATCATGAGAGGTAATGGGAGCAATCCTATTATCTGTCTCAGTGCTGGAGGCAACGATGTTGGCAGACGTAGGAGTGAGGACCTGATTAGCAGGTATAGGTCAGCAATAGAGATAATTAGGAAGAAGGGTGGGAAACCTGTCATATGTGGCATTTTGCCAAGGAGAGGAGTTGGAAATGAATGGTTGTCCAGAGCAATTGGTGTCAATTGCTGGCTGGACAAATACTGTAAGGAAAATGCGGTAACATTCATTGACAACTGGGACCTCTTCTATGGCAGAAATGACATGTATGCCAGGGATGGGGTTCACTTGTCTAGGTGTGGGGTGGGAGCACTGGCCAACGCAGTGGAGGGAGCTGTTAGGTCTTTAAACTAGGAATAGTTAGTGGTATGGGTTTTGGCGGGAAAACTGTGAAGTCGCAGGGTAGTAACATGAGTACTAGGAGAACTAGTAATAGGCAAAATGAGGAGGATATTGGAAAGCCAGTGGCACTAATTGACAATGACAGTAATAGGTTTAGTGGAATAACAGAAAGGAGCAGGAAGGGTAAAGAGATAGGAGGGTCATTAAATATTTATTACACAAATAGTCGCAGTGCTAGGAATAAGATGGACGAGTTGAGACTAGTTGCTAGTGCAGGTAACATAGATGTATTTGCCATTACTGAGACGTGGTTTAATTCAAAAAGTCGGGACATGCCTGCAGAATGTCACATTCAGGGTTTTAAATTGTTCCAAGTAGATAGAAGTATCGGGAAGGGGGGTGGGGTGGCATTGTATGTCCGAGATCGCTTGAACTGTTGCATAAAAACGGGTATTAAGTCTGAAGTAACACATACAGAGTCTGTTTGGATAGAATTTTCAGAGGGACATGAAAAATTAATTTTAGGTGTGATATACCGTCCCCCAAATTTAGATAGGGACCAGGGGAGACTACTATGGGAGGAAATTGTTAGGGCCACAAGGCACGATAATGTAGTAATTCTAGGAGACTTTAACTTTAGTCATATTGATTGGAATTTCTTGACTGGGAATTTAGAATCATACGATTTCTTAGAAGTAGTTCAGGATTGTTTTTTGAAGCAGTTTGTGACAGAACCTACAAGGGGTAATAACCTGCTTGACTTAGTTCTGGCAAACAATGAATCCCTTGTTAATAATTTAGAAGTTTCAGAGGAACTGGGTGCTAGCGACCACAAATCAATTACATGTAGAATTGAATGGAAGTATGATAGTAGGGATAACTCAGTAACAGTCCCAGATTTTCGCTTAGCAGATTACGATGGGCTTAGAGAACACTTATCATCTGTTGACTGGGGTAACGAAGAGAGCTATCAATATGACAGTTTTCTGAACACAATACATGCTGCTCAAAGAACGTTTATCCCTTATAAGGAAATTAGATCAAATAGAAATGACCCAAAATGGATGAATAATAGGCTGAAATATCTACTAGGGCATAAGAAAGGAATTTATAGGCGTATCAAAAGAGGCGAGGGTCATCTTATGAATCAGTATATTGACATTAAGAGGGACATTAAAAAGGGGATAAGAAAAGCTAAAAGGGACTATGAAATTAAAGTTGCTAGGGATTCTAAAACTAACCCAAAAAGTTTTTTCCAGGTCTATAGAACAAAAGTCAGAGATAAGATAGGTCCCCTTAAAAATAACTATGGGCATCTTACTGACAAAGAGAATGAAATGTGCTCGATTTTAAATAATTATTTTCTC
>NW_027200056.1:0-24970 GCF_038502225.1 Cherax quadricarinatus
TTAGTAATTCTGATGAAAAAGTTGAAAAATCCATGAATTTTAGCTAAAATATCAGGTTTGTCTGAAAAGTGTTCTAAATGCTCCAAATCGCCAAAATATGCAGTAAAACATCATTTTTCCATATTCTTCGATTTTTTCAATGCTTCAGGTATTTTTAAAAATAGCAAAAGCATTGAAAAAATCGAAAAATATGGAAAAATTATGTTTTACTGCATATTTCGCCGATTTGGAGCATTTAGAGCACTTTTCCTAGAAACCTTTCTTTTTAGCTAAAATACATGGATTTTCACACTTGAAATATATATTGACACAATACTACACTAAAATGTCATATTTAAGTGACTTTCAGCATAAAATTCAATTCCATCAGTAGTTCTGATAAAAAAGTTAGAAAATCCATGAATTTTAGCTAAAAAATCAGGTTTGTCTGAAAAGTGTTCTAAATGCTCTAAATCGTCTACATATGCAGTAAAACATCATTTTGCCATATTTTTCGATTTTTTCAATGCTTTTGGTATTTTTAAAAAATATAAGAAATATATGAAATGCATGAAATATATGAAATACGTGAAGCATTGAAAAAATCGAAAAATCTGGTAAAATGATGTTTTACTGCATATTTCGACGATTTTCAGCATTAAGAGCACTTTTAAATTAAACCTTACTTTTTAGCTAAAATACATGGATTTTTACACTTGAAATATTTATTGACAGAATACTACACTTAAATGATATATTTAAGTTACTTTCTGCATAACATTCAATTCCATCAGAAATTCTGACAAAAAGTTTGAAAATCCATGAACTTTATCTAAAAAATCGGATCTGTCTGAAAAGTGTTCTATATGCTCTAAATCGTCGAAATATGCAGTAAAACATCATTTTGCCATATTTTTCGATTTTTTCAATGTTTTTGCTATTTTCAAAAAGTATATGAAATATTCAAAATTATTTCTGAATTTCATCGAAATTTTATGGGCATTTTGAAAAATCTGTAATATGCTTTAAAATGTTGGAAAGGTAGAAAATTTCAATTCCAACAGTAATTCTGATAAAAAGTTTGAAAATCCATGAATTTTAACTAAAAATCAGGTTTGTCTGAAAAGTGTTCTATGTGCTCTAAATCGTCGAAATATGCAGTAAAACATTATTTTGCCATATTTTTCGATTTTATCAAGGCTTTTGCTATTTTTAAAAAAATATATGAGATATTCAAAATTATTTCTGAATTTCATCGAAATTTTATGGGTTTTTTGAAAAATATGTTATACACTTAAAAATGTTGAAAACCACGAAAAATTCAATTCCATTAGTAATTCTGGTAAAAAAAGTTTCAAAATCCATGAATTTTAGCTAAAAAATCAGGTTTGTCTGAAAAGTGTTCTAAATGCTCTAAATCGTTGACATGTGCAGTAAAACATCATTTTGCCATATTTTTCGATTTTTTCAATACTTTTATTATTTTTAAAAAATATAAAAATATGTGAAATGCATGAAATATATGAAAAACCTGAAGCATTGAAAAAATCGAAAAATATGGTAAAATGATGTCTTACTGCATATTTCGACGATTTTCAGCATTTAGAGCACTTTCCAATTAAACCTTACTTTTTAGCTAATATACATAGATTTTTACACTTAAAATATTTATTGACACTTAAATCACATATTTAAGTAACTTTAGGCATAAAATTCAATTCCATCAGTAATTCTGATGGAATTACTAAAAAATCAGGTTTGTCTGAAAAGTGTTCTACATGCTCTAAATCGTCGAAATATGCAGCAAATCATCATTTTGCCATATTTTTCGAATTTTTCAATGCTTCTGCTATTTTTAAAAAATATATTAAATATTCAAAATTATTTCTGAATTTCATAGAAATTTTATGGGCTTTCCGAAAAATATGTAATATACTTTAATATATTGAAAAGGCTAGAAAATTTCAATTCCAACAGTAATTTTGATATAAAGTTTGAAATTCCATGAATTTTAGCTAAAAAATCAGGTTTGTCTGAAAAGTGTTCTATGTGCTCTAAATCGTCGAAATATGCAGTAAAACATCATTTTGCCATATTTTTCGATTTTATCAAGGCTTCTGCTATTTTTGAAAAAATATATGAAATATGTGAAATTCCTGAAATATATGAAATACCTGAAGCATTAAAAATTCGAAAAATATGGTAAAATGATGTTTTACTGCATATTTCGACGATTTTCAGCATTTAGAGCACTTTTCATCTGAACATTACCTTTTAGCTAAAATACATTGATTTTCATACTTGAAATATTTATTGACACAATACTACACTAAAGTGTCATATTTAAGTTACTTTCAGCATTAAATTCAATTCCATCAGTAATTCTGATAAAAATGTTTGAAAATCCATGAATTTTATCTAAAAAATCAGGTTTGTCTGAAAAGTGTTCTAAATGCTCTAAATCGTCGAAATATGATGTAAAACATAATTTTACCATATTTTTCGATTTTTTCAATGTTTCAGGAATTTCATATATTTCAGGTATTTCATATATTTTATATATTTTTTTAAAAATAGCAAAAGCATTGAAAAAATCGGAAAATATGGCAAAAATGATGTTTTTCTGCATATTTCGACGATTTAGACCATTTAGAACACTTTCAGACAAACATGATTTTTAGCTAAAATTCAAGGATCTTCAAACTTGATTATCAGAATTACTGATGGAATTGAAATTTTCGAGCCTTCTCAACATTTTAAACTATATTACATATTTTTCCATTAAATTTCGATGAAATTCAGAAATAATTTTCAATATTTCATATATTTTTTAAAAATACCTGAAGCATTGAAAAAATCGAAAAATATGGTAAAATGATGTTTTGCTGCATATATCGACGATTTTCGGCATTTAGTGCACTTTTCAATTAAACCTTACTTTTTAGCTAAAATACATGGTTTTTCACACTTGAAATCTTTAATGACACAATACTACACTAAAATGTCATATTGAAGTTACTTTCAGCATAAAATTCAATTCTATCAGTAATTCTGATAAAAAAGTTTGAAAATCCATGAATTTTAGCTAAAAAATCAGGTTTGTCTGAAAAGTGTTCTAAATGCTTTAAATCGTCGAAATATGCAGTAAAACATCATTCTGCCATATTTTTCGATTTTTTCAATGCTTTTGCTATTTTTAAAAAATATATGAAAGATTAAAAATTATTTCTGAATTTCATCGAAATTTCTTGGGCTTTTTGAAAAATATGTAATATACTTTAAAATGTTGAAAAGGCTCGAAAATATCAATTCCATCAGTAGTTCTAATAAAAAGTTTGAAAATCCATGAATTTTAGCTAAAAAATCAGGCTTGTTTGAAAAGTGTTCCCTGTGCTCTAAATCGTCGAAATATGCACAAAAACATCATTTTGCCATATATTTCGATTTTTTCAATGCTTTTGCTATTTTTAAAAAATATATGAAATATATGAAATACCTGAAATATATGGAATACCTGAAGCATTAAAAAATCGAAAAAAATGGTAAAACGATGTTTTACTGCATATTTCGACGATTTTCAGCATTTAGAGCACATTTCAATTAAACCTTACTTTTTAGCTAAAATTCATGGATTTTTACACTTGAAATCTTTATTGACTCAATACTACACTAAAATGCCATATTTAAGTTACTTTCAGCATAAAATTCAATTCTATCAGTAATTCTGATAAAAAAGTTTGAAAATCCATGAATTTTAGCTGAAAAATGAGGTTTGTCTGAAAAGTGTTCTATATGCTCTAAATCGTCGAAATATGCAGTAAAACATCATTTTGCCATATTTTTCGATTTTTTTTCAATGCTTTTGGTATTTTTAAAAAAATATATGAAATATTCAAAAATTTTTCTGAATTTCATCGAAATTTTATGGGCATTTTGAAAAATATGTAATATACTTTAAAATGTTGAAAAGCCTCGAAAAATTCTATTCCATTAGTAATTCTGATGAAAAAGTTGGAAAATCCATGAATTTTAGCTAAAATATCAGGTTTGTCTGAAAAGTGTTCTAAATGCTCCAAATCGCCAAAATATGCAGTAAAACATCATTTTTCCATATTTTTCGATTTTTTCAATGCTTCAGGTATTTTTAAAAATAGCAAAAGCATTGAAAAAATCGAAAAATATGGAAAAATGATGTTTTACTGCATATTTCGCCGATTTGGAGCATTTAGAGCACTTTTCCTAGAAACCTTTCTTTTTAGCTAAAATACATGGATTTTCACACTTGAAATATATATTGACACAATACTACACTAAAATGTCATATTTAAGTGACTTTCAGCATAAAATTCAATTCCATCAGTAGTTCTGATAAAAAAGTTAGAAAATCCATGAATTTTAGCTAAAAAATCAGGTTTGTCTGAAAAGTGTTCTAAATGCTCTAAATCGTCTACATATGCAGTAAAACATCATTTTGCCATATTTTTCGATTTTTTCAATGCTTTTGGTATTTTTAAAAAATATAAGAAATATATGAAATGCATGAAATATATGAAATACGTGAAGCATTGAAAAAATCGAAAAATCTGGTAAAATGATGTTTTACTGCATATTTCGACGATTTTCAGCATTAAGAGCACTTTTAAATTAAACCTTACTTTTTAGCTAAAATACATGGATTTTTACACTTGAAATATTTATTGACAGAATACTACACTTAAATGATATATTTAAGTTACTTTCTGCATAACATTCAATTCCATCAGAAATTCTGACAAAAAGTTTGAAAATCCATGAACTTTATCTAAAAAATCAGGTCTGTCTGAAAAGTGTTCTATATGCTCTAAATCGTCGAAATATGCAGTAAAACATCATTTTGCCATATTTTTCGATTTTTTCAATGTTTTTGCTATTTTCAAAAAGTATATGAAATATTCAAAATTATTTCTGAATTTCATCGAAATTTTATGGGCATTTTGAAAAATCTGTAATATGCTTTAAAATGTTGGAAAGGTAGAAAATTTCAATTCCAACAGTAATTCTGATAAAAAGTTTGAAAATCCATGAATTTTAACTAAAAATCAGGTTTGTCTGAAAAGTGTTCTATGTGCTCTAAATCTTCGAAATATGCAGTAAAACATTATTTTGCCATATTTTTCGATTTTATCAAGGCTTTTGCTATTTTTAAAATAATATATGAGATATTCAAAATTATTTCTGAATTTCATCGAAATTTTATGGGTTTTTTGAAAAATATGTAATATACTTAAAAATGTTGAAAACCACGAAAAATTCAATTCCATTAGTAATTCTGGTAAAAAAAGTTTCAAAATCCATGAATTTTAGCTAAAAAATCAGGTTTGTCTGAAAAGTGTTCTAAATGCTCTAAATCGTTGACATGTGCAGTAAAACATCATTTTGCCATATTTTTCGATTTTTTCAATACTTTTATTATTTTTAAAAAATATAAAAATATGTGAAATGCATGAAATATGTGAAAAACCTGAAGCATTGAAAAAATCGAAAAATATGGTAAAATGATGTCTTACTGCATATTTCGACGATTTTCAGCATTTAGAGCACTTTCCAATTAAACCTTACTTTTTAGCTAATATACATGGATTTTTACACTTGAAATATTTATTGACACAATACTACACTTAAATCACATATTTAAGTAACTTTAAGCATAAAATTCAATTCCATCAGTAATTCTGATGGAATTACTAAAAAATCAGGTTTGTCTGAAAAGTGTTCTACATGCTCTAAATCGTCGAAATATGCAGTAAATCATCATTTTGCCATATTTTTCGATTTTTTTCAATGCTTCTGCTATTTTTAAAAAATATATTAAATATTAAAAATTATTTCTGAATTTCATAGAAATTTTATGGGCTTTCCGAGAAATATGTAATATACTTTAATATATTGAAAAGGCTAGAAAATTTCAATTCCAACAGTAATTTTGATATAAAGTTTGAAATTCCATGAATTTTAGCTAAAAAATCAGGTTTGTCTGAAAAGTGTTCTATGTGTTCTAAATCGTCGAAATATGCAGTAAAACATCATTTTGCCATATTTTTCGATTTTATCAAGGCTTCTGCTATTTTTGAAAAAATATATGAAATATGTGAAATTCCTGAAATATATGAAATACCTGAAGCATTAAAAATTCGAAAAATATGGTAAAATGATATTTTACTGCATATTTCGACGATTTTCAGCATTTAGAGCACTTTTCATATGAACATTACCTTTTAGCTAAGATACATTGATTTTCATACTTGAAATATTTATTGACACAATACTACACTAAAGTGTCATATTTAAGTTACTTTCAGCATTAAATTCAATTCCATCAGTAATTCTGATAAAAATGTTTGAAAATCCATGAATTTTATCTAAAAAATCAGGTTTGTCTGAAAAGTGTTCTAAATGCTCTAAATCGTCGAAATATGATGTAAAACATAATTTTACCATATTTTTCGATTTTTTCAATGTTTCAGGAATTTCATATATTTCAGGTATTTCATATATTTTATATATTTTTTAAAAATAGCAAAAGCATTGAAAAAATCGGAAAATATGGCAAAAATGATGTTTTTCTGCATATTTCGACGATTTAGACCATTTAGAACACTTTCAGACAAACATGATTTTTTAGCTAAAATTCAAGGATCTTCAAACTTGATTATCAGAATTACTGATGGAATTGAAATTTTCGAGCCTTCTCAACATTTTAAACTATATTACATATTTTTCAAAAAGTCCATTAAATTTCGATGAAATTCAGAAATAATTTTGAATATTTCATATATTTTTTAAAAATATCTGAAGCATTGAAAAAATCGAAAAATATGGTAAAATGATGTTTTGCTGCATATTTCGACGATTTTCAGCATTTAGAGCACTTTTCAATTAAACCTTACTTTTTAGCTAAAATACATGGATTTTCACACTTGAAATCTTTATTGACACAATACTACACTAAAATGTCATATTTAAGTTACTTTCAGCATAAAATTCAATTCCATCAGTAATTCTGATAAAAAAGTTTGAAAATCCATGAATTTTAGATAAAAAATCAGGTTTGTCTGAAAAGTGTTCTAAATGCTTGAAATCGACGAAATATGCAGAAAAACATCAGTCTGCCATATTTTCCAATTTTTTCAATGCTTTTGCTAATTTTTAAAAATATATGAAAGATTAAAAATTATTTGTGAATTTCATTGAAATTTCTTCGGCTTTTTGAAAAATATGTAATATACTTTAAAATGTTGAAAAGGCTCGAAAAATTTAATGGCATCAGCAATTCTGATAAAAATTTGAAAATCTATGAATTTTAGCTAAAAAATCAGGTTTGTCTGAAAAGTGTTCTATATGCTCTGAATAATCGAAATATGCAGTAAAACATCATTTTCCCATATTTTTCGATTTTTTCAATGCTTTTCCTATTTTTAAAAAATATATGAAATATTCTAAATTATTTCTGAATTTCATCGAAATTTTATGTGCGTTTTGAAGAATATGTAATATACTTTAAATTGTTGAAAAGGCTCGAAAATATCATTTCCATCAGTAGTTCTGATAAAAAGTTTGAAAATCCATAAATTTTAGCTAAAAAATCATGCTTGTTTGAAAAAGTGTTCTATGTGCTCTAAATCGTCGAAATATGCAGAAAAACATCATTTTGCCACATATTTCGATTTTTTCAATGCTTTTGCTGTTTTTAAAAAATATACGAAATATATGAAATACCTGAAATATATGAAATACCTGAAGCATTAAAAAATCGAAAAAATGGTAAAATGATGTTTTACTGCATATTTCGACTATTTGCAGCATTTAGAGCACATTTCAATTAAACCTTACTTTTTAGCTAAAATACATGGATTTTTACACCTGAAATCTTTATTGACTCAATACTACACTAAAATGCCATATTTAAGTTATTCAGCATAAAATTCAATTCCATTAGTAATTCTGATAAAAAGTTGGAAAATCCATGAATTTTAACTAAAATATCAGGTTTGTCTGAAAAGTGTTCTAAATGCTCCAAATCGCCGAAATGTGCAGTAAAACATCATTTTACCATATTTTTCGATTTTTTCAATGCTTCAGGTATTTTTAAAAATAGCAAAAGCATTGAAAAAATCGAAAAATATGGGAAAATGATGTTTTACTGCATAATTCGCCGATTTGGAGCATTTAGAGCACTTTTCACAGAAACCTTCCTTTTTAGCTAAAATACATGGATTTTCACACTTGAAATATATATTGACACAATACTACACTAAAATGTCATATTTAAGTGACTTTCAGCATAAAATTCAATTCCATCAGTAATTCTGATAAAAAAGTTTGAAAATCCATGAATTTTAGCTGAAAAATCAGGTTTGTCTGAAAAGTGTTCTATGTGCTCTAAATCGTCGAAATTTGCAGCAAAACATCATTTTGCCATATTTTTCGAATTTATCAAGGCTTCTGCTATTTTTTAAAAATATATGAAATATGTGAAATTCCTGAAATATATGAAATACCTGAAGCATTGAAAAATCGAAAAATATGGTAAAATTATGTTTTCCTGCATATTTCGACGATTTTCAGCATTTAGAACACTTTTCAAATAAACCTTACCTTTTAGCTAAAATACATTGATTTTCACACTTAAAATATTTATTGACACAATACTACACAAAAATGTCATATTTAACAGTACGTTACCATGCATGCACCAGTCCCGGCTGCACTCTGGTATATCAGTCCCGGCTGCTCTCTGGTATATCAGCCCCGGCTGCACTCTAGTATATCAGTCCCGGCTGCACTCTGGTATATCAGTCCCGGCTGCACTCTGGTATATCAGCCCCAGCTGCACTCTGGTATATCAGCCCCGGCTGCACTCTGGTATATCAGCCCCGGCTGCACTCTGGTATATCAGTCCCGGCTGCACTCTGGTATATCAGCCCCGGCTGCACTCTGGTATATCAGTCCCGGCTGCACTCTGGTATATCAGCCCCGGCTACACTCTGGTATATCAGTCCCGGTTGCACTCTGGTATATCAGTCCCGGCTGCACTCTGGTATATCAGTCCCGGCTGCACTCTGGTATATCAGCCCCGGCTGCACTCTGGTATATCAGCCCCGGCTGCACTCTGGTATATCAGCCCCGGCTGCACTCTGGTATATCAGCCCCGGCTGCACTCTGGTATATCAGCCCCGGCTGCACTCTGGTATATCAGCCCCGGCTGCACTCTGGTATATCAGCCCCGGCTGCACTCTGGTATATCAGCCCCGGCTGCACTCTGGTATATCAGCCCCGGCTGCACTCTGGTATATCAGCCCCGGCTGCACTCTGGTATATCAGCCCCGGCTGCACTCTGGTATATCAGCCCCGGCTGCACTCTGGTATATCAGCCCCGGCTGCACTCTGGTATATCAGCCCCGGCTGCACTCTGGTATATCAGCCCCGGCTGCACTCTGGTATATCAGCCCCGGCTGCACTCTGGTATATCAGCCCCGGCTGCACTCTGGTATATCAGCCCCGGCTGCACTCTGGTATATCAGCTCCGGCTGCACTCTGGTATATGAGCCCAGGCTGCACTCTGGTATATCAGCCCAGGCTGCACTCTGGTATATCAGTCCCGGCTGCACTCTGGTATATCAGACCCGGCTGCACTCTGGTATATCAGACCCGGCTGCACTCTGGTATATCAGCCCCGGCTGCACTCTGGTATATCAGACCCGGCTGCACTCTGATATATCAGACCCGGCTGCACTCTGATATATCAGACCCGGCTGTACTCTGATATATCAGACCCGGCTACACTCTGGTATATCAGACCCGGCTGCACTCTGGTATATCAGACCCGGCTACACTCTGGTATATCAGCACCGGCTGCACTCTGGTATATCAGACTCGGCTGCACTCTGGTATATCAGCCCCGGCTGCACTCTGGTATATCAGCCCCGGCTGCACTCTGGTATATCAGACCCTTCTACACTGTGGTATAACAGCCCCGGCTGCACTCTGGTATATCAGACCCGGCTAAACTCTGGTATATCAGCCCCGGCTGCACTCTGGTATATCAGCCCCGGCTGCGCTCTGGTATATCAGCCCCGGCTGCGCTCTGGTATATCAGCCCCGGCTGCGCTCTGGTATATCAGCCCCGGCTGCACTCTGGTATATCAGTCCCGGCTGCACTCTGGTATATCAGCCCCGGCTGCACTCTGGTATATCAGCCCCGGCTGCACTCTGGTATATCAGTCCCGGCTGCACTCTGGTATATCAGCCCCTGCTGCACTCTGGTATATCAGTCCCGGCTGCACTCTGGTATATCAGTCCCGGCTGCACTCTGGTATATCAGCCCCGGCTGCACTCTGGTATATCATCCCCGGCTGCACTCTGATATATCAGACCCGGCTGCACTCTGGTATATCAGCCCCGGCTACACTCTGGTATATCAGCCCCGGCTGCACTCTGGTATATCAGCCCCGGCTGCACTCTGGTATATCAGCCCCGTCTGCACTCTGGTATATCAGCCCCGGCTGCACTCTGGTATATCAGCCCCGGCTGCACTCTGGTATATCAGTCCCGGCTACACTCTGGTATATCAGCCCCGGCTGCACTCTGGTATATCAGTCCCGGCTGCACTCTGGTATATCAGCCCCGGCTGCACTCTGGTATATCAGCCCCGGCTGCACTCTGGTATATCAGCCCAGGCTGCACTCTGGTATATCAGCCCAGGCTGCACTCTGGTATATCAGCCCAGGCTGCACTCTGGTATATCAGCCCAGGCTGCACTCTGGTATATCAGTCCCGGCTGCACTCTGGTATATCAGACCCGGCTGCACTCTGGTATATCAGACCCGGCTGCACTCTGGTATATCAGACCCGGCTGCACTCTGGTATATCAGACCCGGCTGCACTCTGGTATATCAGACCCGGCTGCACTCTGGTATATCAGACCCGGCTGCACTCTGGTATATCAGACCCGGCTACACTCTGGTATATCAGTCCCGGCTGCACTCTGGTATATCAGTCCCGGCTGCACTCTGGTATATCAGCCCCGGCTGCACTCTGGTATATCAGCCCCGGCTGCACTCTGGTATATCAGCCCCGGCTGCACTCTGGTATATCAGCCCCGGCTGCACTCTGGTATATCAGACCCGGCTACACTCTGGTATATCAGCACCGGCTGCACTCTGGTATATCAGACTCGGCTGCACTCTGGTATATCAGCCCCGGCTGCACTCTGGTATATCAGCCCCGGCTGCACTCTGGTATATCAGACCCGGCTACACTCTGGTATATCAGCTGATATATCCCGGCTACTCTGGTATATCAGCCCCGGCTGCACTCTGGACCCGGCTACACTCTGGTATCATCAGACCCGGCACTCTGGTATATCACCCGGCTGCACTCTGGTATATCAGCCCGGCTGGCTCTGTATATCACTCTGGTATATCAGCCCCGGCTGCACTCTGGTATATCAGCCCCGGCTGCACTCTGGTATATCAGCCCCGGCTGCACTCTGGTATATCAGCCCCGGCTGCACTCTGGTATATCAGCCCCGGCTGCACTCTGGTATATCAGCCCCGGCTGCACTCTGGTATATCAGCCCCGGCTGCACTCTGGTATATCAGCCCCGGCTGCACTCTGGTATATCAGCCCCGGCTGCACTCTGGTATATCAGCCCCGGCTGCACTCTGGTATATCAGCCCCGGCTGCACTCTGGTATATCAGCCCCGGCTGCACTCTGGTATATCAGCCCCGGCTGCACTCTGGTATATCAGCCCCGGCTGCACTCTGGTATATCAGCCCCGGCTGCACTCTGGTATATCAGCCCCGGCTGCACTCTGGTATATCAGCCCCGGCTGCACTCTGGTATATCAGCCCCGGCTGCACTCTGGTATATCAGCCCCGGCTGCACTCTGGTATATCAGCCCCGGCTGCACTCTGGTATATCAGCCCCGGCTGCACTCTGGTATATCAGCCCCGGCTGCACTCTGGTATATCAGCCCCGGCTGCACTCTGGTATATCAGCCCCGGCTGCACTCTGGTATATCAGCCCCGGCTGCACTCTGGTATATCAGCCCCGGCTGCACTCTGGTATATCAGCCCCGGCTGCACTCTGGTATATCAGCCCCGGCTGCACTCTGGTATATCAGCCCCGGCTGCACTCTGGTATATCAGCCCAGGCTGCACTCTGGTATATCAGCACTCTGGTATATCAGCCCCGGCTGCACTCTGGTATATCAGCCCCGGCTGCACTCTGGTATATCAGCCCCGGCTGCACTCTGGTATATCAGCCCAGGCTGCACTCTGGTATATCAGCCCAGGCTGCACTCTGGTATATCAGCCCAGGCTGCACTCTGGTATATCAGCCCAGGCTGCACTCTGGTATATCAGCCCAGGCTGCACTCTGGTATATCAGCCCAGGCTGCACTCTGGTATATCAGCCCAGGCTGCACTCTGGTATATCAGCCCAGGCTGCACTCTGGTATATCAGCCCAGGCTGCACTCTGGTATATCAGCCCCGGCTGCACTCTGATATATCAGCCCCGGCTGCACTCTGGTATATCAGCCCCGGCTGCACTCTGATATATCAGCCCCGGCTGCACTCTGGTATATCAGCCCCGGCTGCACTCTGGTATATCAGCCCCGGCTGCACTCTGATATATCAGCCCCGGCTGCACTCTGGTATATCAGCCCCGGCTGCACTCTGGTATATCAGCCCCGGCTGCACTCTGGTATATCAGCCCCGGCTGCACTCTGATATATCAGCCCCGGCTGCACTCTGGTATATCAGACCCGGCTACACTCTGGTATATCAGTCCCGGCTGCACTCTGGTATATCAGACCCGGCTGCACTCTGGTATATCAGCCCCGGCTGCACTCTGGTATATCAGACCCGGCTGCACTCTGGTATATCAGCCCCGGCTGCACTCTGGTATATCAGACCCGGCTGCACTCTGGTATATCAGCCCCGGCTGCACTCTGGTATATCAGCCCCGGCTGCACTCTGGTATATCAGCCCCGGCTGCACTCTGGTATATCAGCCCCGGCTGCACTCTGGTATATCAGACCCGGCTGCACTCTGGTATATCAGCCCCGGCTGCACTCTGGTATATCAGCCCCGGCTGCACTCTGGTATATCAGCCCCGGCTGCACTCTGGTATATCAGACCCGGGCACTCTGGTATATCAGCCCCGGCTGCACTCTGGTATATCAGCTCCGGCTGCACTCTGGTATATCAGCCCCGGCTGCACTCTGGTATATCAGCCCCGGCTGCACTCTGGTATATCAGCCCCGGCTGCACTCTGGTATATCAGCCCCGGCTGCACTCTGGTATATCAGCCCCGGCTGCACTCTGGTATATCAGTCCCGGCTGCACTCTGGTATATCAGACCCGGCTGCACTCTGGTATATCAGACCCGGCTGCACTCTGGTATATCAGCCCCGGCTGCACTCTGGTATATCAGCCCCGGCTGCACTCTGGTATATCAGCCCCGGCTGCACTCTGATATATCAGACCCGGCTGCACTCTGATATATCAGACCCGGCTGCACTCTGATATATCAGACCCGGCTGCACTCTGGTATATCAGACCCGGCTACACTCTGGTATATCAGTCCCGGCTGCACTCTGGTATATCAGACCCGGCTACACTCTGGTATATCAGCCCCGGCTGCACTCTGGTATATCAGCCCCGGCTGCGCTCTGGTATATCAGCCCCGGCTGCGCTCTGGTATATCAGCCCCGGCTGCGCTCTTGCATATCAAACCCGGCATCGCTCTGGTATATCAGCCCCGGCTGCGCTCTGGTATATCAGCCCCGGCTGCGCTCTTGTATATCAGCCCCGCCTGCACTCTGGTATATCAGCCCCGACTACACTCTGGTATACCAGCCCCGGTTGCACTCTGGTATGCCAGTCCCGGCTGCACTCTGGTATACCAGCCCCGGCTGCACTCTGGTATATCAGCTCCGGCTACACTCTGGTATACCAGGCCCAGCTGCCCTCTGGTATACCAGCCCCGGCTACACTCTGGTATACTAGCCCCGGCTATATTCTGGTATACCAGCCCCTGCTACACTGATACACCAGCCCCGGCTACACACTGATACACCAGCCCCGGCCACACACTGATACACCAGCCCCGGCCACACACTGATACACCAGCCCCGGCTATAGTCTGATACAGCAGCCCCGGCTACACTGATACACCAGCCCAGCTGCACTGATACACCAGCCTCAGCTACACTGATACACCAGCCTCAGCTACACTGATACACCAGCCTCAGCTACACTGATACACCAGCTACACCCCAGCTGATATAGCTACACTGATACACCAGCCCAGCACACTGATATACCAGCCTCAGCTACACTGATACACCAGCCCCAGCTACACTGATACTCCAGCCTCAGCTACACTGATACACCAGCCCAGCTACACTGATATACCAGCCTCAGCTACACTGATACACCAGCACCAGCTACACTGATACACCAGCACCAGCTACACTGATACACCAGCCTCAGCTACACTGATACACCAGCCTCAGCTACACTGATACACCAGCCTCAGCTACACTGATACACCAGCCTCAGCTACACTGATACACCAGCCTCAGCTACACTGATACACCAGCCCAGCTGCACTGATACACCAGCCTCAGCTACACTGATACACCAGCCCAGCTGCACCAGCTGATACACCAATCTGATACACCAGCCCAGCTACACTGATACACCAGCACTACACCACTGATACACCAGCTACACTGATACACCAGCCCAGCCTCAGCCTCAGCTACACTGATACACCAGCCTCAGCTACACTGATACACCAGCCTCAGCTACACTGATACACCAGCACCAGCCTCAGCTACACTACACCAGCTACACTGATACACCAGCCTCAGCTACACTGATACACCAGCCTCAGCTACACTGATACACCAGCCTCAGCTACACTGATACACCAGCCTCAACTACACTGATACACCAGCCTCAGCTACACTGATACACCAGCCCCAGCTACACTGATACACCAGCCTCAGCTACACTGATACACCAGCACCAGCTGCACTGGTACACCAGCCTCAGCTGCACTGATACACCAGCCTCAGCTACACTGATACACCAGCCTCAGCTACACTGATACACCAGCACCAGCTGCACTGGTACACCAGCCTCAGCTGCACTGATACACACTGATACACCAGGCTCAGCTACACAGATACACCAGCCTCAGCTATAACTGATACACCAGCCTCAGCTACACTGATACACCAGCCTCAGCTATACTAATACACCAGCACCAGCTGCACTGGTACACCAGCCTCAGCTGCACTGATACACCAGCCTCAGCTACACTGATACACCAGCCTCAGCTACACTGATACACCAGCCCCAGCTATAATCCAATACACCAGCCTCAGCTACACTGATACACCAGCCCAGCTATAATCCAATACACCAGCACCAGCTACACTGATACACCAGCCCCAGCTATAATCCAATACACCAGCACCAGCTACACTGATACACGAGCCTCAGCTACACTGATACACCAGCCTCAGCTACACTGATACACCAGCCTCAGCTACACTGATACACCAGCCTCAGCTACACTGATACACCAGCCTCAGCTACACTGATACACCAGCCTCAGCTACACTGATACACCAGCCTCAGCTACACTGATACACCAGCCTCAGCTACACTGATACACCAGCACCAGCTGCACTGATACACCAGCCTCAGCTGCACTGATACACCAGCCTCAGCTACACTGATACACCAGCCTCAGCTACACTGATACACCAGCACCAGCAATAATCCAATACACCAGCCTCAGCTACACTGATACATCAGCCTCAGCTACACTGATACACCAGCACCAGCTATAATCCAATACACCAGCCTCAGCTACACTGATACACCAGCCTCAGCTACACTGATACACCAGCCTCAGCTACACTGATACACCAGCCTCAGCTACACTGATACACCAGCCTCAGCTACACTGATACACCAGCCTCAGCTACACTGATACACCAGCCTCAGCTACACTGATACACCAGCCCCAGCTATAATCCAATACACCAGCACCAGCTACACTGATACACCAGCCTCAGCTACACTGATACACCAGCCCAGCTACACTGATACACCAGCCCAGCTACACTGATACACCAGCCTCAGCTACACTGATACACCAGCCCCAGCTATAATCCAATACACCAGCACCAGCTACACTGATACACCAGCCTCAGCTACACTGATACACCAGCCTCAGCTGCACTGATACACCAGCCTCAGCTACACTGATACACCAGCCTCAGCTACACTGATACACCAGCCTCAGCTACACTGATACACCAGCCCCAGCTATAATCCAATACACCAGCACCAGCTACACTGATACACCAGCCCAGCTACACTGATACACCAGCCCAGCTACACTGATACACCAGCCTCAGCTACACTGATACACCAGCCCCAGCTATAATACAATACACCAGCACCAGCTACACTGATACACCAGCCCCAGCTATAATCCAATACACCAGCACCAGCTACACTGATACACCAGCCCCAGCTATAATACAATACACCAGCACGAGCTACACTGATACACCAGCACCAGCTACACTGATACACCAGCCCCAGCTATAATCCAATACACCAGCACCAGCTACACTGATACACCAACCCAGCTGCACTGATACACCAGCCTCAGCTACACTGATACACGAGCCCCAGCTACACTGATACACCAGCCCCAGCTATAATACAATACACCAGCACCAGCTACACTGATACACCAGCCTCAGCTACACTGATACACCAGCCCCAGCTATAATACAATACACCAGCACCAGCTACACTGATACACCAGCCTCAGCTACACTGATACACCAGCCCCAGCTATAATACAATACACCAGCACCAGCTACACTGATACACCAGCCCCAGCTACACTGATACACCAGCCCCAGCTATAATACAATACACCAGCCTCAGCTACACTGATACACCAGCACCAGCTACACTGATACACCAGCCCCAGCTATAATACAATACACCAGCCTCAGCTACACTGATACACCAGCCCCAGCTATAATCCAATACACCAGCACCAGCTACACTGATACACCAGCCTCAGCTACACTGATACACCAGCCCAGCTATAATCCAATACACCAGCACCAGCTACACTGATACACCAGCCTCAGCTACACTGATACACCAGCCCCAGCTATAATCCAATACACCAGCACCAGCTACACTGATACACCAGCCTCAGCTACACTGATACACCAGCACCAGCTATAATACAATACACCAGCCTCAGCTACACTG
The DNA here is from genome assembly GCF_038502225.1 of Cherax quadricarinatus. Taxonomy (NCBI): domain Eukaryota; kingdom Metazoa; phylum Arthropoda; class Malacostraca; order Decapoda; family Parastacidae; genus Cherax; species Cherax quadricarinatus. The sequence continues at coordinate 17,348 of NW_027200056.1, forward strand.
ATACACCAGCACCAGCTATTATCCAATACACCAGCACCAGCTACACTGATACACCAGCCTCAGCTACACTGATACACCAGCCTCAGCTACACTGATACACCAGCACCAGCTATAATCCAATACACCAGCACCAGCTACACTGATACACCAGCCTCAGCTACACTGATACACCAGCACCAGCTATAATCCAATACACCAGCACCAGCTACACTGATACACCAGCACCAGCTACACTGATACACCAGCACCAGCTATAATCCAATACACCAGCACCAGCTACACTGATACACCAGCACCAGCTACACTGATACACCAGCACCAGCTATAATCCAATACACCAGCACCAGCTACACTGATACACCAGCACCAGCTACACTGATACACCAGCACCAGCTATAATACAATACACCAGCACCAGCTACACTGATACACCAGCACCAGCTATAATCCAATACACCAGCACCAGCTACACTGATACACCAGCACCAGCTACACTGATACACCAGCACCAGCTATAATACAATACACCAGCACCAGCTACACTGATACACCAGCACCAGCTATAATCCAATACACCAGCACCAGCTACACTGATACACCAGCACCAGCTACACTGATACACCAGCCTCAGCTACACTGATACACCAGCCCCAGCTATAATACAATACACCAGCACCAGCTACACTGATACACCAGCACCAGCTATAATACAATACACCAGCACCAGCTACACTGATACACCAGCCTCAGCTACACTGATACACCAGCACCAGCTATAATACAATACACCAGCACCAGCTACACTGATACACCAGCACCAGCTACACTGATACACCAGCCTCAGCTACACTGATACACCAGCCCCAGCTATAATACAATACACCAGCCTCAGCTACACTGATACACCAGCACCAGCTATAATACAATACACCAGCACCAGCTACACTGATACACCAGCACCAGCTATAATACAATACACCAGCACCAGCTACACTGATACACCAGCCTCAGCTACACTGATACACCAGCCCAGCTGCACTGATACACCAGCCTCAGCTACACTGTTACACCAGCCTCAGCTACACTGTTACACCAGCCTCAGCTGTAATACAATACACCAGCACCAGCTACACTGATACACCAGCCTCAGCTACACTGATACACCAGCACCAGCTATAATACAATACACCAGCACCAGCTACACTGATACACCAGCCTCAGCTACACTGATACACCAGCACCAGCTACACTGATACACCAGCACCAGCTATAATACAATACACCAGCACCAGCTACACTGATACACCAGCCCCGGCTATAATACAATACACCAGCTACACTGATACACCAGCCTCAGCTACACTGATACACCAGCACCAGCTATAATACAATACACCAGCACCAGCTACACTGATACACCAGCCTCAGCTACACTGATACACCTGCCCCGGCTATAATACAATACACCAGCACCAGCTACACTGATACACCAGCCTCAGCTACACTGATACACCTGCCCCGGCTATAATACAATACCCCAGCACCAGCTACACTGATACACCAGCCTCAGCTACACTGATACACCAGCACCAGCTATAATACAATACACCAGCACCAGCTGCACTGATACACCAGCCTCAGCTACACTGATACACCAGCCCCGGCTATAATACAATACACCAGCACCAGCTACACTGATACACCAGCCTCAGCTACACTGATACACCAGCACCAGCTACACTGATACACCAGCCTCAGCTACACTGATACACCAGCCTCAGCTATAATACAATACACCAGCACCAGCTACACTGATACACCAGCCTCAGCTACACTGATACACCAGCACCAGCTACACTGATACACCAGCCTCAGCTACACTGATACACCAGCCTCAGCTATAATACAATACACCAGCACCAGCTACACTGATACACCAGCCTCAGCTACACTGATACACCAGCACCAGCTACACTGATACACCAGCACCAGCTATAATACAATACACCAGCCTCAGCTACACTGATACACCAGCCTCAGCTACACTGATACACCAGCACCAGCTATAATACAATACACCAGCACCAGCTACACTGATACACCAGCACCAGCTACACTGATCAGCTACACTGATACACCAGCACCAGCTATAATACAATACACCAGCCTCAGCTACACTGATACACCAGCCTCAGCTACACTGATACACCAGCTTCAGCTACACTGATACACCAGCACCAGCTACACTGATACACCAGCACCAGCTATAATACAATACACCAGCCTCAGCTACACTGATACACCAGCCTCAGCTACACTGATACACCAGCCCAGCTAAAGGCCTGAATACACCAGCCTCCCTGATACCAGCTCCAGCTACTACCAAGCATCCGGACTGATCACCAGCCTCCAGCTCTACAAGTACCCAAACCAACTAACTATGCACCAGCCATCAGCCACCATTATCATACCACCCAGCTGTCTGATACACCAGCCGCAGCCTTACACTGGGCACAGCTGCTATGCACACCCACCCTGCCTGATACACCAGCCTCAGATGCTGCACCATAATTAACCAATACACCTAGCAGCCACCAGCTCACGAATGATACCACCTCGGCTGCCAGTACACCAACCAGTCGCTGATACACCAGCGCTTGTCCAATACACCAGCATAAGCAGCTGATCCCACGTTCAGCTCGCTGATACACCAGCCTCCAGCTACGCTGATACCTTCAGTACCAGCTACATATGCCAGCCTCACTGCTGATACACCAGCCTCCAGCCTAGCACGTACTGCCCCAGCCCCGCTATAACAGTCAGACACTGATGCAATCACCAGCTGATTTACTGACCTTAGCTACACTGATGCCAAAGCTTATATCATCCCCGGCCGCGTTGCCAGCCTCCATGCACCAGTACACCACCTCGGCTACACTGAGTACATAGGCACCAGCTGCTGATCCAAAGCCAGCCCCGCCAGCTGTAATCCAATACACCAGCCTCCAGCTACGCAGTGCACCACCCTTTCAATCCAGCCCCAGCTACACCTGATACCCGCATCAGCCTGCTGTACACCAGCCACGCTATAATTCGTACCATGCCAGCCACCAGCTACACTGATACGCCGGCACCCCAGCTATATACCACCTGGCACCAGTACTGCTGATACCAAACACTGGCGCAACCATACACACAGCCTGCCAATCCGCACAGCTAACCGCTGATACACAGCACCACCTGCCTACAACTGAACACCAAGCCAGCTATAACCAATACACCGCCCACGCCTACACCAGCCCAGCCTACTGATACCGGCACCAGCCTACGCCATCACCAGCTCCGGCTGAATACCAGCCTGCCGCTACCAGCTACACTGATACACGACCGCTACCTGATACCGGCCAGCTATAATCAAAATACGCGCACCAATATGATACCACAGCCAGCCAGCTATAATCCAATACAACCGCTCCAGCTACAGCACCAGCTACCACCCAGCACCAGCTCCGTGGCACCGCATACACCAGTACAACCCAGCCCCTGCTATGATCCAATACACCAGCCTAGCCTGCACCAGTCCAGGCTACACCTATACCGCTGCAACTGACTGATACCACCCCAGCTACTGATACCAGGCCCTCCAACCTACACTGTTACCACAGCTATAATCCAATACACAGCTACGCTACAGTCGGCCTACGCACCATTGACACCAGCACCAGCTATAATCAGCCACAGCTCCCAGCTACCTGATTCACCAGCCCCAGCTGCGTACACCAGCCACAGCTGACTACACCAGCCCCAGCTGCACTCCAATACACCACCGGCTATAATCCATGCCCCAGCCTCATATACCCAGCCACGCTAATTCAATACCCAGCCCAGCTCGAGCAGAACCTATAATCATACACCAGCCTCGTACATGATACACCAGCCTCCTTGCACCGATCACCAGCCCCACCTAAAATCCAATACTAGCCTCGCTCACTGATACACCATACCAGCCAGAACCAATACCAGCTACTACAATGATCACCAGCCTATAACCAATTACACCAGCTCCAGCTGCACTGATACACACCTCCAGCTACCGATCACCAGCCCCATAAAACCAATAGCTCCTGATACACAGCCTAGCTGCACTGATACCAGCCTCGCTACACTGTCACACCTCACCGCTACCTGATACACCAGCCTCAGCTACACTGATAACCTCAGCTACATGATACCAGCCTCAGCTACACTGATACAGCACCCCAGCTACACTGATACCTACAGCTGCACTGATACACCAAGCCTCGCACTGATACACCCAGCCAGCTACACTGGTAACGGCCACCCAGCTCACTGATACAGCCGGCCAGCAATCAGCACGCTGAATCACCAACCCCACCTTAATCCCATGCACCGGCCACAGCTGCACTGATACACCAGCCTGCTACCGATACGCCAGCCTCAGCTACGCAATTACACCGGCCTCGCTGTCAATACACCGGCCGCAGCTACGCACTACACCAGCCCCAGCTAACCATAGCACCAGCCTGCCACTGATAGCTCCAAGCCCTACACGGAATACACCAGCCCCAGCTACTGCTGACCTCGGTCCTATTCCCCTGCCCCAGCTTATTCAATACCAGCCTACACTGATACCCGCTGCTGATATCCTACCAGCCCCAGCTTCCCGTACACCAGCTTAATAATAGCGAACGTACACCAGCTGATACACCAGCTCCAGCTACGCACCAGTACCAGCCAGCCTATAATCCCAGCTGCTGATACCCCCCCGCCTAGCCACTAACCGCCTCAGCTACACTGATACAGTCAGACTGCCTGATAAAACAGCTAATATCCAATACACCAGCAATCACTGATACCGGCCAGCCACGCTTGAATCCCAGCCCAGCTCATATGCCAACCTCCAGCTACACTGATACCAGCGACTATAATCAATACACCAGCAGCGCTGATACACCAAGCCCCAGCTATAATCAATACAACAGCCTACAGGCTACTCTGATACACCAGCCTCAGCTGCACTGATGCCACCGCTGCGGCTGATACACCAGCCTCAGCTACTGGCTGATACCCAATACAAGAGCTCCCCAAGCTGATCACCGGCCTCCATACACCAGCACCGGCTGTAATCCAATACACCAGCCCCAATACACTGATACACCAGCCTTCAGCTGCACAGTACACCAGGCACAGCTATAATCAATACACCAGCACCATAGCTACAGCTACACTGATGCACCAGCTACTATCGATACACCAGCCTCAGCTACTGATAACACTCAGCCCCACGCTATAATCCAGCCACAGCCTCACCGCAGTCCAGCTACGACAAGTACACCGGCCAGCTACGCTGATACACCCACCTCCGCTACCTGATACCACAGCATCCAGCTGGCACTGGCACACGAGCTACCAGCTGCACTGATACGCGCCAGCACCAGCCCATTGTCAATACCGCAGCAACAATTCCACCGCACCGATGCACCAGCCTCAGCTACACTGATACTCCGGCCGCAGCTACACCTGATACACCAGCACAGCTATAATCCAATACACCAGGCACCAGCTACACTGATACCGGCCTCAGCTACGCTGATACACCAGCACCGCTATAATCCAATACACCGGCACCAGCTACAGCTGAATACCGCACCAGCGCACCTGATACACCAGCCGCAGCTATAATCAATACACCAGCACACCAGCTGCACTGATACACCAGCACCAGCTACGCTGATACACCAGCTCAGCTACGCTGATGCACCAGCAGCTATAATCCAATACACGGCTGCAACCAGCTACGCTGATTACTACGTACACCAGCTCAGCTAACACGATACACCAGCCACAGCTATAATGGCCAATACACCGCACCAGCTGCACTGATACACCAGCCACCAGCCTCGCTGATACACCAGCCAACCTCAGCTATATCCCCGTACACTGATCACAGCTACCGCCACAGCTATAATCCAATGCACCGGCACCAGCTATATCCAGCTCAGCTTAGATACAGCAGCTGAATAACACCAGCACCAGCTACACTGATACACCAGCCCCTGGCAGATCATACACTGTTTTTACATACACCAGCACCAGCTACACTGATACCACACCGCATTCAGCTATAATCCAATACACCAGCACCAGATACCGCGATAACCAACACCAGCCTCACTGATACACCACCGCACCAGCTACACTGATACACCAGCCCCAATACACGCACCAGGCTACACTGATACACAGCACCGCTATAATCAATACACCGGCACCAGCTGCACTGATACGGCAGCACCGCCTCCACCGCTGATGCACCAGCCCGCTGCACGCACACCGCCTCGATACGCACTGTTACACCAGCCTCAGCTATGCAATACACCAGCACCAGCTACAATGATACACCAGCCTCAGCTACATTGCAATACACCAGCCACCAGCTATATCAATGCACCGCATCCCAGCTACACTGATACCGCCCCAGCCTACACTGCCTACACCAGCCTCAGGCTGCTGATACACCAGCCCCAGCTGCCAATCCAATACACCAGCACCAGCTACGCTGCACCTGCCACCATTACACTGATACACCAGCCTCAGCTACGCTGATACACCAGCCCCACCGCTACACTGTACCAGCCTCGCTACAATAATACACCAGCCTCAGCTACACGCTGATACACCAGCCTCGCTTACGCTGATACACCAGCAGCTCGTCCCCAATACACCAGCCTCAGCTACGCATGATACACCAGCCCCAGCTATAATCAATACACCAGCACCAGCTACGCATGATACACCAGCCCCAGCTATAATCCAATACACCAGCACCAGCTACACTGATACCACGAACCCCTCAGCTACACTGATACAGGCCTCAGCTACACCTGATACAACCAGCCTCAATACACTGATACCAGCCTCAGCTACACTGATACACCAGCCTCGCTGCAGCGAATACCGGCGCTACTGATACACCAGCCTGCTTCTAATCCAATACACCAGCACCAGCTACACTGATACACCAGCCTCAGCTGCCACTGAATACACCAACCGCCCCAGCTACTGATACCAACCTCCAGCACTGATACGCAGCTCAGCTACCGCACTGATACACCAGCCTCAGCTACACTGATACACCAGCCCAGCATAGTCACTGATACACCAGCCCCACCAGCTAGACTGATACGGCCAGCCAGCTACGCTGATACACCAGCTAGCTACCACTGATACACCAGCCTCAGCTACACTGATACACCAGCCTCAGCTACACTGATACACCAGCGCTATAACCACACCAGCTCCAGCGCTGATACCGCCATGTCCTTCTGCGCTGATCCACACCGGCCTCAGCTGTACTGATTAGCACCAGCCTCATACCAGCTGATACACCGGCCTCCAGCTACACGCACACCAGCACCAGCTACACTGATACACCAGCAGCTGTATCCAACCACCCCACCAATCCACCAGCTACCGCTGATACGGCAACCCAGCTAACAGCTGATACACCACCACACTGATTACACCAGCCTCATCGCTCAGATTACCAACCAGCGCGTCAATACACCGCTCCAGCTACGCAGTCACCAGCCCCAGCTATAA
>NW_027200057.1:0-24961 GCF_038502225.1 Cherax quadricarinatus
TATTATTTTTGTTATTATTATTATTATTATTATTATTATTATTATCATCATTATTATTATTATTATTATTTTTATTATTATTATTATTATTATTATTATTATTATTATTATTATTATTATTATTTTTATTATTATTATTATTATTATTATTATTATTATTATTATTATTATTATTATTATTATTATTATTATTATCATTATTATTATTATTATTATTTTTATTATTATTATCATTATTATTGTTATTGTTACTGATACCTCCATGGTGGTACAACCATCCTGGGAGATACAACCATCCAGGAAGATACAACCATCCTGGGTGGTACAACCATCCTGGGAGATACAACCATCCAGGGTGGTACAACCATCCTGGGAGATACAACCATCCATGGTGGTACAACCATCCTGGGAGATACAACCATCCAGGAAGATACAACCATCCAGGGTGGTACAACCATCCTGGGAGACACAACTATCCAGGAAGATACAACCATCCAGGGTGGTACAACCATCCTGATAGATACAACCGTCCAGGGTGGTACAACCATCCTGGGAGATACAACCATCCAGGAAGATACAATCATCCAGGGTGGTACAACCGTCCTGGGAGATACAACCATCCAGGAAGATACAATCATCCAGGGTGGTACAACCGTCCTGGGAGATACAACCATCCAGGGTGGTACAACCATCCTCGGAGATACAACCATCCAGGGTGGTACAACCATCCTGGGAGATACAACCATCCATGGTGGTACAACCATCCAGGAAGGTACAACCATCCAGAGTGATACAACCATCCTGGGAGATATTATTATTATTATTATTATTATTATTATTATTATTATTATTATTATTATTATTATTATTATTATTATTATTATTATTATTATTATTATTATTATTATTATTATTATTATTATTATTATTATTATTATTATTATTATTATTATTATTATTATTATTATTATTATTATTGTTATTATTATTATTATTATTATTATTATCATTATTATTATTATTTTTATTATTATTATCATTATTATCATTATTATTATTATTTTTATTATTATTATCATTATTATTGTTATTGTTACTGATACCTCCATTGTGGTACAACCATCCTGGGAGATACAACCATCCAGGAAGATACAACCATCCTGGGTGGTACAACCATCCTGGGAGATACAACCATCCAGGAAGATACAACCATCCTGGGTGGTACAACCATCCTGGGAGATACAACCATCCAGGAAGATACAACCATCCTGGGTGGTACAACCATCCTGGGAGATACAACCATCCAGGAAGATACAACCATCCTGGGAGATACAACCATCCAGGAAGATACAACCATCCTGGGTGGTACAACCATCCTGGGAGACACAACCATCCAGGAAGATACAACCATCCAGGGTGGTACAACCATCCTGGTAGATACAACCGTCCAGGGTGGTACAACCATCCTGGGAGATACAACCATCCAGGAAGATACAACCATCCAGGGTGGTACAACCATCCTGGGAGATACAACCATCCAGGGTGGTATAACCATCCTCGGAGATACAACCATCCAGGGTGGTACAACCTTCCTGGGAGATACAACCATCCATGGTGGTACAACCATCCAGGAAGGTACAACCATCCAGAGTGGTACAACCATCCTGGGAGATACAACCATCCAGGAAGATACAACCTTCCAGGGTGGTACAACCATGTAGGGTGGTATAACAATCCAGGGTGGTACAACCATCTAGGGTGGTATAACCATCCAGATTGGTACAACCATCTAGGGTGGTACAACCATCTAGGGTGGTATAACCATCCAGTGTGGTACAACCATCCAGGGTGGTACAACCATCCAGGGTAGTACAACCATCCTGGGAGATACAACCATCCCGGGAGATACAACCTTCCAGGGTGGTACAACCTTCCAGGGTAGTACAACCATCCTGGGAGATACAACCATCCCGGGAGATACAACCTTCCAGGGTGGTACAACCTTCCAGGGTGGTACAACAATCGTTGAAAGTACCCAGGTATCTACCCCTGCCCAGGATTGAACCCGGTTGCTTTCGGTTATAAGACTGAAACAACGAGTTACAATCACTGATATAATTTTTAAGTTGACTATACAGTAACCTTTGTATTGTTCAGTATTTTGTTCAGGTATGGTAATTGATGTATTGTGTCACTCTGATAACTGGAACCCAATATTTTTAACACCGTCCCTTTGCCGTCAGTGTTCTTGCCTATGTTCCCTTTGTTCCATTTGTGCCATTATTACAATTTCTTCCCTTTGAACCATTTGTTCTGTTCGTTCCATTTGAAACATTTGTCCAGTTTGTGCAGTTTGTTCCATCTTCACCTTTGTACAATTTATTCCAAATTGTTGTATTAGTCTCGTTTTTCTCATTTGTTCCATTTGCACAATTTGTTCCGTTTGTCACAGTTTTCCATTTGCACAATTTGTCCCATTTGTTTCATTTGTATAAAGTTTGTCCCAGGTGTTGTACTGTTGACAGTTTGTCCCAGGAGTTGTATTGTTCACAGTTTGTCCCAGGTGTTGTATTGTTCACAGTTTGTCCCAGGTGTTGTATTGTTCACAGTTTGTCCCAGGTGTTGTATTGTTCACAGTTTGTCCCAAGTGTTGTATTGTTCACAGTTTGACCCAAGTGTTGCATTGTTCACAGTTTGTCCCAGGTGTTGTATTGCTGACAGTTTGTCCCAGGTGTTGTATTGTTCACAGTTTGTCCCAGGTGTTGTATTGTTGACAGTTTGTCCCAGGTGTTGTATTGTTGACAGTTTGTCCTAGGTGTTGTATTGTTCACAGTTTGTCCCAGGTGTTGTATTGTTGACAGTTTGTCCTAGGTGTTGTATTGTTCACAGTTTGTCCCAGGTGTTGTATTGTTGAGAGTTTGTCCTAGGTGTTGTATTGTTCACAGTTTGTCCCAGGTGTTGTATTGTTGAGAGTTTGTCCCAGGTGTTGTATTGTTGACAGTTTGTCCTAGGTATTGTATTGTTCACAGTTTGTCCAAGGTGTTGTATTGTTGACAGTTTGTCCTAGGTGTTGTATTGTTGACAGTTTGTCCTAGGTGTTGTATTGTTCACAGTTTGTCCTAGGTGTTGTATTGTTCACAGTTTGTCCTAGGTGTTGTATTGTTCACAGTTTGTCCTAGGTGTTGTATTGTTCACAGTTTGTCCTAGGTGTTGTATTGTTCACAGTTTGTCCCAGGTGTTGTATTGTTGACTGTTTGTCCCAGGTGTTGTATTGTTGACAGTTTGTCCCAGGTGTTGTATTGTTCACAGTTTGTCCCAAGTGTTGTATTGTTTACAGTTGTATTGTTCACAGTTGTATTGTTCACAGTCGTATTGTTCACAGTTGCATTGTTCACAGTTGTATTGTTCAGTTGTATTGTTCACAGTTTGTCCCAAGTGTTGTATTGTTTACAGTTGTATTGTTCACAGTTGTATTGTTCACAGTCGTATTGTTCACAGTTGCATTGTTCACAGTTGTATTGTTCAGTTGTATTGTTCACATTTGTATTGTTCACAGTTGTATTGTTCACAGTTGTATTATTCACAGTTGTATTGTTCACAGTTGTATTGTTCACAGTTGTATTGTTCACAGTTGTATTGTTCACAGTTGTATTGTTCACAGTTGTATTGTTCACAGTTGTATTGTTCACAATTGTATTGTTCACAGTTGTATTGTTCACAGTTGTATTGTTCACAGTTGTATTGTTCACAGTTGTGTTGTTCACAGTTGTGTTGTTCACAGTTGTATTGTTCACAGTTGTGTTGTTCACAGTTGTGTTGTTCACAGTTATATTGTTAACAGTTGTATTGTTCACAGTTGTGTTGTTCACAGTTGTATTGTTCACAGTTGTGTTGTTCACAGTTGTATTGTTCACAGTTGTGTTGTTCACAGTTGTGTTGTTCACAGTTATATTGTTCACAGTTGTATTGTTCACAGTTGTGTTGTTCACAGTTGTATTGTTCACAGTTGTATTGTTCACAGTTGTGTTGTTCACAGTTGTATTGTTCACAGTTGTATTGTTCACAGTTGTATTGTTCACAGTTGTATTGTTCACAGTTGTGTTGTTCACAGTTGTGTTGTTCACAGTTGTATTGTTCACAGTTGTGTTGTTCACAGTTGTATTGTTCAGAGTTGTATTGTTCACAGTTGTATTGTTCACAGTTGTGTTGTTCAGAGTTGTATTGTTCACAGTTGTATTGTTCACAGTTGTGTTGTTCAGAGTTGTATTGTTCAGAGTTGTATTGTTCACAGTTGTGTTGTTCACAGTTGTATTGTTCACAGTTGTATTGTTCACAGTTGTACTGTTCACAGTTGTGTTGTTCACAGTTGTATTGTTCACTGTTGTATTGTTCACAGTTGTATTGTTCACAGTTGTGTTGTTCACAGTTGTATTGTTGACAGTTGTGTTGTTCACAGTTTTATTGTTCACAGTTGTATTGTTCACAGCTGTATTGTTCACAATTGTATTGTTCACAGTTGTGTTGTTCACAGCTGTGTTGTTCACAGTTGTATTGATCACAGTTGTATTGTTCATAGTTGTATTGTTCACAGTTGTATTGTTCACAGTTGTATTGTTCACAGTTGTATTGTTAACGGTTGTATTGTACACAGTTGTGTTGTTCACAGTTGTATTGTTCACAGTTGTATTGTTCACAGTTGTATTGTTCGCAGTTGTATTGTTCAGAGTTGTATTGTTCAGAGTTGTATTGTTCACAGTTGTATTGTTCACAGTTGTATTGTTCACAGTTGTATTGTTCACAGTTGTGTTGTTCACAGTTGTATTGTTCACAGTTGTATTGTTCACAGTTGTGTTGTTCACAGTTGTATTGTTCACAGTTGTATTGTTCACAGTTGTATTGTTCACAGTTGTGTTGTTCACAGTTGTATTGTTCACAGTTGTGTTGTTCACAGTTGTATTGTTCACAGTTGTATTGTTCACAGTTGTATTGTTCACAGTTGTGTTGTTCAGAGTTGTATTGTTCAGAGTTGTATTGTTCACAGTTGTATTGTTCACAGTTGTGTTGTTCACAGTTGTATTGTTCACAGTTGTATTGTTCACAGTTGTGTTGTTCACAGTTGTATTGTTCACAGTTGTATTGTTCACAGTTGTGTTGTTCACAATTGTATTGTTCACTGTTGTATTGTTCACAGTTGTATTGTTCACAGTTGTGTTGTTCACAATTGTATTGTTCACTGTTGTATTGTTCACAGTTGTATTGTTCACAGTTGTGTTGTTCACAGTTGTATTGTTCACAGTTGTATTGTTCACAGTTGTGTTGTTCACAGTTGTATTGTTCACAGTTGTATTGTTCACAGTTGTACTGTTCACAGTTGTGTTGTTCACAATTGTATTGTTCACTGTTGTATTGTTCACAGTTGTATTGTTCACAGTTGTGTTGTTCACAGATGTATTGTTCACAGTTTTGTTGTTCACAGTTGTGTTGTTCACAGTTGTGTTGTTCACAGTTGTATATTTCACAGTTGTGTTGTTCACAGTTGTGTTGTTCACAGTTGTATTGTTCACAGTTGTATTGTTCACAGTTGTATTGTTCACAGTTGTATTGTTCACAGTTGTGTTGTTCACAGTTGTATTGTTCACAGTTGTATTGTTCACAGTTGTATTGTTCACAGTTGTGTTGTTCACAGATGTATTGTTCACAGTTTTGTTGTTCACAGTTGTGTTGTTCACAGTTGTGTTGTTCACAGTTGTATATTTCACAGTTGTGTTGTTCACAGTTGTGTTGTTCACAGTTGTATTGTTCACAGTTGTATTGTTCACAGTTGTGTTGTTCACAGTTGTATATTTCACAGTTGTGTTGTTCACAGTTGTGTTGTTCACAGTTGTGTTGTTCACAGTTGTATTGTTCACAGTTGTATTGTTCACAGTTGTATTGTTCACAGTTGTATTGTTCACAGTTGTGTTGTTCACAGTTGTATTGTTCACAGTTGTATTGTTCACAGTTGTATTGTTCACAGTTGTATTGTTCACAGTTGTGTTGTTCACAGTTGTATTGTTCACAGTTGTATTGTTCACAGTTGTATTGTTCACAGTTGTATTGTTCACAGTTGTATTGTTCACAGTTGTATTGTTCACAGTTGTGTTGTTCACAATTGTATTGTTCACAGTTGTATTGTTCACAGTTGTATTGTTCACAGTTGTATTGTTCACAGTTGTATTGTTCACAGTTTGTCCTAGGTGTTGTATTGTTCACAGTTTGTCCTAGGTGTTGTATTGTTCACAGTTTGTCCTAGGTGTTGTATTGTTCACAGTTTGTCCTAGGTGTTGTATTGTTCACAGTTTGTCCCAGGTGTTGTATTGTTGACTGTTTGTCCCAGGTGTTGTATTGTTGACAGTTTGTCCCAGGTGTTGTATTGTTCACAGTTTGTCCCAAGTGTTGTATTGTTTACAGTTGTATTGTTCACAGTTGTATTGTTCACAGTCGTATTGTTCACAGTTGCATTGTTCACAGTTGTATTGTTCAGTTGTATTGTTCACATTTGTATTGTTCACAGTTGTATTGTTCACAGTTGTATTATTCACAGTTGTATTGTTCACAGTTGTATTGTTCACAGTTGTGTTGCTCACAGTTGTATTGTTCACAGTTGCGTTCACAGTAGTATTGTTCACAGTTGTATTGTTCACAGTTGTATTGTTCACAGTTGTATTGTTCACAGTTGTATTGTTCACAATTGTATTGTTCACAGTTGTATTGTTCACAGTTGTATTGTTCACAGTTGTATTGTTCACAGTTGTCACAGTTGTATTGTTCACAGTTGTGTTGTTCACAGTTGTATTGTTCACAGTTGTATTGTTCACAGTTGTGTTGTTCACAGTTGTATTGTTCACAGTTGTATTGTTCACAGTTGTGTTGTTCACAGTTGTATTGTTCACAGTTGTGTTGTTCACAGTTGTATTGTTCACAGTTGTGTTGTTCACAGTTGTGTTGTTCACAGTTATATTGTTCACAGTTGTATTGTTCACAGTTGTGTTGTTCACAGTTGTATTGTTCACAGTTGTATTGTTCACAGTTGTATTGTTCACAGTTGTGTTGTTCACAGTTGTTTTGTTCACAGTATATTTGTGTTGTTCACAGTTGTGTTGTTCACAGTTGTATTGTTCACAGTTGTATTGTTCACAGTTGTTTTGTTCACAGTTGTATATTTCACAGTTGTGTTGTTCATAGTTGTGTTGTTCACAGTTGTGTTGTTCACAGTTGTGTTGTTCACAGTTGTATTGTTGTTATTGTTCACAGTTGTATTGTATGTATTGTTCACAGTTGTATTGTTCACAGTTGTATTGTTCACAGTTGTGTTGTTCACAGTTGTATTGTTCACAGTTGTGTTGTTCACAGTTGTATTGTTCACAGTTGTATTGTTCACAGTTGTGTTGTTCACAGTTGTGTTGTTCACAGTTGTATTGTTCACAGTTGTAGTTCACAGTTGTATTGTTCACAGTTGTATTGTTCACAGTTGTATTGTTCACAGTTGTATTGTTCACAGTTGTATTGTTCACAGTTGTATTGTTCACAGTTGTATTGTTCACAGTTGTATTGTTCACAGTTGTGTTGTTCACAGTTGTATTGTTCACAGTTGTATTGTTCACAGTTGTATTGTTCACAGTTGTATTGTTCACAGTTGTATTGTTCACAGTTGTATTGTTCACAGTTGTGTTGTTCACAGTTGTGTTGTTCACAGTTGTATTGTTCACAGTTGTATTGTTCACAGTTGTATTGTTCACAGTTGTATTGTTCACAGTTGTATTGTTCACAGTTGTATTGTTCACAGTTGTATTGTTCACAGTTGTATTGTTCACAGTTGTATTGTTCACAGTTGTATTGTTCACAGTTGTATTGTTCACAGTTGTGTTGTTCACAGTTGTGTTGTTCACAGTTGTGTTGTTCACAGTTGTATTGTTCACAGTTGTATTGTTCACAGTTGTATTGTTCACAGTTGTGTTGTTCACAGTTGTGTTGTTCACAGTTGTGTTGTTCACAGTTGTATTGTTCACAGTTGTATTGTTCACAGTTGTGTTGTTCACAGTTGTGTTGTTCACAGTTGTATTGTTCACAATTGTATTGTTCACAGTTGTGTTGTTCACAGTTGTATTGTTCACAGTTGTATTGTTCACAGTTGTGTTGTTCACAGTTGTGTTGTTCACAGTTGTGTTGTTCACAGTTGTATTGTTCACAGTTGTATTGTTCACAGTTGTATTGTTCACAGTTGTATTGTTCACAGTTGTATTGTTCACAGTTGTGTTGTTCACAGTTGTATTGTTCACAGTTGTATTGTTCACAGTTGTATTGTTCACAGTTGTATTGTTCACAGTTGTATTGTTCACAGTTGTATTGTTCACAGTTGTATTGTTCACAGTTGTATTGTTCACAGTTGTATTGTTCACAGTTGTATTGTTCACAGTTGTATTGTTCACAGTTGTGTTGTTCACAGTTGTGTTGTTCACAGTTGTATTGTTCACAGTTGTATTGTTCACAGTTGTGTTGTTCACAGTTGTATTGTTCACAGTTGTGTTGTTCACAGTTGTGTTGTTCACAGTTATATTGTTCACAGTTGTGTTGTTCACAGTTGTGTTGTTCACAGTTGTGTTGTTCACAGTTGTGTTGTTCACAGTTGTATTGTTCACAGTTGTGTTGTTCACAGTTGTATTGTTCACAGTTGTGTTGTTCACAGTTGTATTGTTCACAGTTGTGTTGTTCACAGTTGTATTGTTCACAGTTGTATTGTTCACAGTTGTATTGTTCACAGTTGTATTGTTCACAGTTGTATTGTTCACAGTTGTATTGTTCACAGTTGTATTGTTCACAGTTGTATTGTTCACAGTTGTATTGTTCACAGTTGTGTTGTTCACAGTTGTATTGTTCACAGTTGTATTGTTCACATTGTTCACAGTTGTATTGTTCACAGTTGTGTTGTTCACAGTTGTATTGTTCACAGTTGTATTGTTCACAGTTGTATTGTTCACAGTTGTATTGTTCACAGTTGTATTGTTCACAGTTGTATTGTTCACAGTTGTATTGTTCACAGTTGTATTGTTCACAGTTGTATTGTTCACAGTTGTATTGTTCACAGTTGTGTTGTTCACAGTTGTATTGTTCACAGTTGTGTTGTTCACAGTTGTATTGTTTTGTATTGTTCACAGTTGTATTGTTCACAGTTGTATTGTTCACAGTTGTATTGTTCACAGTTGTGTTGTTCACAGTTGTATTGTTCACAGTTGTATTGTTCACAGTTGTATTGTTCACAGTTGTATTGTTCACAGTTGTGTTGTTCACAGTTGTATTGTTCACAGTTGTGTTGTTCACAGTTGTATTGTTCACAGTTGTATTGTTCACAGTTGTATTGTTCACAGTTGTATTGTTCACAGTTGTGTTGTTCACAGTTGTATTGTTCACAGTTGTATTGTTCACAGTTGTATTGTTCACAGTTGTTCATATTTTTGGTAATATTTTCTTTGTATTTTTCTTGTGTTTTATTTGATGACAACAATGTTGAGTGAGGAAGTTAGGTGACCCAGCAGTAAGTAGGTACCTGGGTGTTAGTGAGGGAGTTAGGTGACCCAGCAGTAAGTAGGTACCTGGGTGTTAGTGAGGGAGTTAGGTGACCCAGCAGTAAGTAGGTACCTGGGTGTTAGTGAGGGAGTTAGGTGACCCAGCAGTAAGTAGGTACCTGGGTGTTAGTGAGGAAGTTAGGTGACCCAGCAGTAAGGAGGTACCTGGGTGTTAGTGAGGGAGTTAGGTGACCCAGCAGTAAGGAGGTACCTGGGTGTTAGTGAGGGAGTTAGGTGACCCAGCAGTAAGGAGGTACCTGGGTGTTAGTGAGGGAGTTAGGTGACCCAGCAGTAAGGAGGTACCTGGGTGTTAGTGAGGAAGTTAGGTGACCCAGCAGTAAGGAGGTACCTGGGTGTTAGTGAGGGAGTTAGGTGACCCAGTGTATCCTGGGCGTCACTCTTCACCTAGCAGTAAGTAGGTACCTGGGTGTTAGTGAGGGAGTTAGGTGACCCAGCAGTAAGTAGGTACCTGGGTGTTAGTGAGGGAGTTAGGTGACCCAGCAGTAAGGAGGTACCTGGGTGTTAGTGAGGGAGTTAGGTGACCCAGTGTATCCTGGGTGTCACTCTTCACCTAGCAGTAAGTAGGTACCTGGGTGTTAGTGAGGGAGTTATGTGACCCAGCAGTAAGTAGGTACCTGGGTGTTAGTGAGGGAGTTAGGTGACCCAGCAGTAAGGAGGTACCTGGGTGTTAGTGAGGGAGTTAGGTGACCCAGCAGTAAGGAGGTACCTGGGTGTTAGTGAGGGAGTTAGGTGACCCAGCAGTAAGGAGGTACCTGGGTGTTAGTGAGGGAGTTAGGTGACCCAGTGTATCCTGGGTGTCACTCTTCACCTAGCAGTAAATAGGTACCTGGGTGTTAGTGAGGGAGTTAGGTGACCCAGCAGTAAGTAGGTACCTGGGTGTTAGTGAGGGAGTTAGGTGACCCAGCAGTAAATAGGTACCTGGGTGTTAGTGAGGGAGTTAGGTGACCCAGTGTATCCTGGGTGTCACTCTTCACCTAGCAGTAAGTAGGTACCTGGGTGTTAGTGAGGGAGTTAGGTGACCCAGTGTATCCTGGGTGTCACTCTTCACCTAGCAGTAAGTAGGTACCTGGGTGTTAGTGAGGGAGTTAGGTGACCCAGTGTATCCTGGGTGTCACTCTTCACCTAGCAGTAAGTAGGTACCTGGGTGTTAGTCACACTACACCTGTTGTCACTCGTCACCTAGCAGTAAGTAGGTACCTGGGTGTTAGCCACCTTACACCTGCTGTCACTGTTTAACTAGCAGTAAGTAGGTACCTGGGTGTTAATCACCTTACACCTGCTGTCACTGTTTAACTAGTAGTAAGTAGGTACCTGGGTGTTAGCCACCTTACACCTGCTGTCACTGTTTAACTAGCAGTAACTAGGTACCTGGGTGTTAGTCACACTACACCTGCTGTCACTGTTTAACTAGCAGTAAGTAGGTACCTGGGTGTTAGTCACACTACATCTGCTGTCACTGTTTAACTAGCAGTAAGTAGGTACCTGGGTGTTAGTCACCTTACACCTGCTGTCACTGTTTAACTAGCAGTAAGTTGGTACCTGGGTGTTAGTCACCTTGTAACTGTTGTCACGGTTCACCTAGAAGTAAGTAGGTACCTGGGTTTTAGTCACCTTACACGTGTTGTCACTGTTCACCTAGCAGTAAGTAGGTACCAGGGCGTTAGTCACACTACACCTGCTATCACTGTTCACCTAGCAGTAAGTTGGTACCTGGGTGTTAGTCACTTTATACCTGTTGTCACTGTTCACCTAGCAGTAAGTAGGTACCTAGGTGTTAGTCACACTACACCTGCTGTCACTGTTCATTTAGCAGTAAGTAGGTACCAGGATGTTAGTCACCTTACACCTGGTATCACTGTTCACCTAGCAGTAAGTAGGTACCTGGGTGTTAGACACCTTACACCTGCTATCACTGTTCACCTAGCAGTAAGTAGGTACCTAGGTGTTAGTCACACTACACCTGCTGTCACTGTTCACCTAGCAGTAAGTAGGTACCTGGGTGTTAGTCACCTTACACCTGCTGTCACTGTTCACCTAGCAGTAGGTAGGTTCCTGGGTGTTAGTCACCTTACACCTGCTGTCACTGTTCACCTAGCAGTAGGTAGGTTCCTGGGTGTTTGTCACCTTACACCTGCTGTCACTGTTCACCTTGCAGTAGGTAGGTTCCTGGGTGTTAGTCACCTTACACCTGCTGTCTCTGTTCACCTAGCAGTAAGTAGGTACCTAGGTGTTAATCACCTTACACCTGCTGTCACTATTCACCTAGCAGTAAGTAGGTACCTAGGTGTTAATCACCTTACACCTGCTGTGTTGTTCACCTAGCAGTAAGTAGGTTCCTGGGTGTTAGTCACCTTACACCTGCTGTCGCTATTCACCTAGCAGTAAGCACCAGATCATCCTACCTTGCAGAATTAACATATTTAATGACCTTGAAGATATTATAGTTATCTTACCTTGCAGTAGTTATCAGAGGCTGGGCACTGGGTATAATCCTCGGCTTTAATACCAAAGCAAGGGTTGACCGTGGACATCCCCTCGCTCAGGGTACCACACTGGTAGCACCACAACGCCTCTCCTACTACCGCTAGCCCTGCAACGACCAGTTGAAAATGGCATATAATTCCGACAAGTTGAATAATAAGACACACGTGAGCTGATGAGACGTTTCGCACACACAGTAGGATTCTTCAGTCTAATACAGAGAGAGGCAGCTCCAAGGAACTGATCTTTTCTCCAGGCTGGGAGACTGACTACCTCAAATACTGTGTTTGAGGTGCCTCTGTATTTGACCGAAGAAACGTAGTGTGTAGGCGAAACGTTCCATCAGTAACACCCAGCTGTTGCACAGGTATTTTAATCTTCAACAAGCAGTTAGAGTGGCATCGAAAAAACGCGTTCTAGACTAGTCCACATCTGGTTATTAGTGGGATAATTAGTGAGGGAAGTTTGTCAGCTATGCCTGGAAGTTACGATGTATATACCGTATATGTATATATATGTGTATACCTCAATATCTGGTAGGTACAGTGTGTATACCTCAACATCTGGTATACACAGTGTGTATACCTCAACATCTGGTATACACAGTGTGTATACCTCAACATCTGGTATACACAGTGTGTATACCTCAACATCTGGTATACACAGTGTGTATACCTCAACATCTGGTATACACAGTGTGTATACCTCAACATCTGGTATACACAGTGTGTATACCTCAACATCTGGTATACACAGTGTGTATACCTCAACATCTGGTATACACAGTGTGTATACCTCAACATCTGGTATACACAGTGTGTATACCTCAACATCTGGTATACACAGTGTGTATACCTCAACATCTGGTATACACAGTGTGTATACCTCAACATCTGGTATACACAGTGTGTATACCTCAACATCTGGTATACACAGTGTGTATACCTCAACATCTGGTATACACAGTGTGTATACCTCAACATCTGGTATACACAGTGTGTATACCTCAACATCTGGTATACACAGTGTGTATACCTCAACATCTGGTATACACAGTGTGTATACCTCAACATCTGGTATACACAGTGTGTATACCTCAACATCTGGTATACACAGTGTGTATACCTCAACATCTGGTATACACAGTGTGTATACCTCAACATCTGGTATACACAGTGTGTATACCTCAACATCTGGTATACACAGTGTGTATACCTCAACATCTGGTATACACAGTGTGTATACCTCAACATCTGGTATACACAGTGTGTATACCTCAACATCTGGTATACACAGTGTGTATACCTCAACATCTGGTATACACAGTGTGTATACCTCAACATATGGTATACACAGTGTGTATACCTCAACATCTGGTATACACAGTGTGTATACCTCAACATCTGGTATACACAGTGTGTATACCTCAACATCTGGTATACACAGTGTGTATACCTCAACATCTGGTATACACAGTGTGTATACCTCAACATCTGGTATACACAGTGTGTATACCTCAACATCTGGTATACACAGTGTGTATACCTCAACATCTGGTATACACAGTGTGTATACCTCAACATCTGGTATACACAGTGTGTATACCTCAACATCTGGTATACACAGTGTGTATACCTCAACATCTGGTATACACAGTGTGTATACCTCAACATCTGGTATACACAGTGTGTATACCTCAACATATGGTATACACAGTGTGTATACCTCAACATCTGGTATACACAGTGTGTATACCTCAACATCTGGTATACACAGTGTGTATACCTCAACATCTGGTATACACAGTGTGTATACCTCAACATCTGGTATACACAGTGTGTATACCTCAACATCTGGTATACACAGTGTGTATACCTCAACATCTGGTATACACAGTGTGTATACCTCAACATCTGGTATACACAGTGTGTATACCTCAACATCTGGTATACACAGTGTGTATACCTCAACATCTGGTATACACAGTGTGTATACCTCAACATCTGGTATACACAGTGTGTATACCTCAACATCTGGTATACACAGTGTGTATACCTGAATATCGTTTCTAAAAGCGATTGTAAACAGGAAATTGAGCTGAAAACTCCAGTGCCTGAGTGTGTGTGTGTACTCACCTATTTGTGGTTGCTGGGGTCGAGTCACAGCTCCTGGCCCCGCCTCTTCACTGGTTGCTACTAGGTCCTCTCTCTCCCTGCTCCATGAGCTTTATCATACCTCGCCTTAAAACTATGTATGGTTCCCGCCTCCACTACTTCACTTTCTAGGCTATTCCACGGGTTAACTACTCTATGACTGAAGAAATACTTCCTAACATCCCTTTGATTCACCTGAGTCTTCAACTTCCAATTGTGACCTCTTGTGTCTGTGTCCCATCTCTGGAACATCCCGTCTTTGTCCACCTCGTCTATTCCGCGCAGTATTTTATATGTCGTTATCATGTCTCCCCTGACCCTCCTGGCCTCCAGTGTCGTCAGGCCGATTTCCGTCAACCTTTCTTCGTAGGACAATCCCCGTAGCTCTGGGACTAGTCTTGTTGCAAACCTTTGCACTTTCTCTAATTTCTTGACGTGCTTGACTAGGTGTAGATTCCAAACTGGTGCTGCGTACTCCAGTATGGGCCTGACGTAAATGGTATACAGAGTCTTGAACGAATCCTTACTGAGGTATCGGAACGCTATCCGTAGGTTTGCCAGGCGCCAGTATGCTGCAGCAGTTTTCTGATTGATGTGCGCCTCAGGAGATATGCTCGGTGTTATACTCACCCCCAGATCTTTTTCCTTGAGTGAGGTTTGCAGACTTTGGCCATCTAAACTATATTGTGTCTGCGGTCTTCTTTGCCCTTCCGCAATCTTCATGACTTTGCATTTGGCAGGGTTAAACTCAAGGAGCCAGTTGCTGGACCAGGCTTGTAGCCTGTCCAGGTCTCTTTGTAGTCCTGCCTGATCCTCATCCGATTTGATTCTTCTTATTAACTTCACATCCTCCTTGGTTATATGTACCTCATCCAGCACTTGCTGGTGCACCCGCCTGCTCTGATTTCCTGGAGTTCTACTGGTTTCCACTGTAAATACTTCTTTAAATCTTGTGTTGAGCTCCTGACATACCTCCCGGTCGTTTCTTGTGAATTCTCCATCACCCTTCCTCAGTCTGATTACCTGGTCCTTGACTGTTGTTTTCCTCCTGATGTGGCTGTACAACAGCTTCGGGTCATTCTTGACTTTGGATGCTATGTCATTTTCATATTGCCGCTGAGCCTCCCTTCTTATCTGTGCATATTTTTTTCTGTGTGTGTGTGTGTGTGTGTGTGTGTGTGTGTGTGTGTGTGTGTGTGTGTGTGTGTGTGTGTACTCACCTAGTTGAGGTTGCGGGGGTCGAGTCCGAGCTCCTGGCCCCGCCTCTTCACTGATCGCTACTAGGTCACTCTCCCTGAGCCGTGAGCTTTATCATACCTCTGCTTAAAGCTATGTATGGATCCTGCCTCCACTACATCGCTTCCCAAACTATTCCACTTACTGACTACTCTGTGGCTGAAGAAATACTTCCTAACATCCCTGTGATTCATCTGTGTCTTCAGCTTCCAACTGTGTCCCCTTGTTACTGTGTCCAATCTCTGGAACATCCTGTCTTTGTCCACCTTGTCAATTCCTCTCAGTATTTTGTATGTCGTTATCATGTCCCCCCTATCTCTCCTGTCCTCCAGTGTCGTCAGGTTGATTTCCCTTAACCTCTCCTCGTAGGACATACCACTTAGCTCTGGGACTAGTCTTGTTGCAAACCTTTGCACTTTCTCTAGTTTCTTTACGTGCTTGGCTGGGTGTGGGTTCCAAACTGGTGCCGCATACTCCAATATGGGCCTAACGTATACGGTGTACAGGGTCCTGAACGATTCCTTATTAAGATGTCGGAATGCTGTTCTGAGGTTTGCTAGGCGCCCATATGCTGCAGCAGTTATTTGGTTGATGTGCGCTTCAGGAGATGTGCCTGGTGTTATACTCACCCCAAGATCTTTTTCCTTGAGTGAGGTTTGTAGTCTCTGACCCCCTAGACTGTACTCTGTCTGCGGCCTTCTTTGCCCTTCCCCAATCTTCATGACTTTGCACTTGGTGGGATTGAACTCCAGGAGCCATTTGCTGGACCAGGTCTGCAGCCTGTCCAGATCCCTTTGTAGTTCTGCCTGGTCTTCGATCGAGTGTATTCTTCTCATCAACTTCACGTCATCTGCAAACGGGGACACCTCAGAGTCTATTCCTTCCGTCATGTCGTTCACAAATACCAGAAACAGCACTGGTCCTAGGACTGACCCCTGCGGGACCCCGCTGGTCACAGGTGCCCACTCTGACACCTCGCCACGTACCATGACTCGCTGCTGTCTTCCTGACAAGTATTCCCTGATCCATTGTAGTGCCTTCCCTGTTATCCCTGCTTGGTCCTCCAGTTTTTGCACCAATCTCTTGTGTGGAACTGTGTCAAACGCCTTCTTGCAGTCCAAGAAAATGCAAATGTGTGTGTGTGTGTGTGTGTGTGTGTGTGTGTGTGTGTGTGTGTGTGTGTGTGTGTGTGTGTGTGTGTGTGTGTGTGTGTGTGTGTGTGTGTGTGTGCGTGTGTATGTGTGTGTGTGCGTGTGTGTGTATGTGTGTGTGTGTGTATGTGTGTGTCTGTGTGTATGTGTGTGTGTATGTGTGTGTGTGTGTGTGTGCGTGTGTGTGTGTGTGTGTGTGTGTGTGTGTGTGTGTGTGTGTGTGTGTGTGTGTGTGTGTGTGTGTGTGTATTCACCTATTTGTACTCACCTATTTGTGGTTGCTGGGGTCGAGTCATAGCTCCTGGCCCCGCCTCTTCACTGGTTGCTACTAGGTCCTCTCTCTCCCTGCTCCATGAGCTTTATCATACCTCACCTTAAAACTATGTATGGTTTCCGCCTCCACTACGTCACTTTCTAGGCTATTCCACGGCTTAACTACTCTATGACTGAAGAAATACTTCCTAACATCTCTTTGATTCACCTGAGTCTTCAACTTCCAATTGTGACCTTTTGTGTCTGTGTCCCATCTCTGGAACATCCCGTCTTTGTTCACCTTGTCTATTCCGCGCACTATTTTATATGTCGTTATCATGTCTCCCCTGACCCTCCTGTCCTCCAGTGTCGTCAGGCCGATTTCCCTCAACCTTTCTTCGTAGGACAATTCCCTTAGCTCTGGGACTAGTCTTGTTGCAAACCTTTGCACTTTCTCTAATTTCTTGACGTGCTTGACCAGGTGTGGATTCCAAACTGGTGCTGCATACTCCAGTATGGGCCTGACGTAAATGGTAGACAGAGTCTTGAACGATTCCTTACTGAGGTATCGGAACGCTATCCGTTGGCTTGCCAGGCGCCCGTATGCTGCAGCAGTTATCTGATTGATGTGCGCCTCAGGAGATGTGCTCGGTGTTATACTCACCCCCAGATCTTTTTCCTTGAGTTAGGTTTGCAGTCTTTGGCCAACTAGACTATATTGTGTCTGCGGTCTTCTTTGCCCTTCCCCAAACTTCAAAACTTTGCACTTGGCAGGGTTAAACTCAAGGAGGCAGTTGCTGTACCAGGCTTGTAGCCTGTCCATGTCTCTTTGTAGTCCTGCCTGATCCTCGTCCGATTTGATTCTTCTCATTAACTTCACATCACCTGTGAACAAGGACACTTCTGAGTCTATCCCTTCCGTTATATCGTTCACATACACTAAAAACAGCACAGGTCCTAGGACTGACCCCTGTGGAACCCCGCTTGTCACAGGCGCCCACTCTGACTCCTCGTCACGTACCATGACTCGTTGTTGCCTCCCTGTCAGGTATTCTGTGATCCATTGCAGTGCCTTTCCTGTTATGTGTGCCTGATCCTCTAGCTTTTGCAGTAACCTCTTGCGAGGAACTGTGTCGAAGGCCTTCTTGCAGTCCCAAAAAATGCAGTCGATCCACCCCTCTCTCTCTTGTCTTACTTTTGTCACCTTGTCATAAAACTCCAGTAGGTTTGTGACATAGGATTTTCCTTCCCTGAAACCGTGCTGGTTGTCGATTATACACTTGTTTTTTTCCAGGTGCTCCACCACTCTCCATCATGCCTCATGTCTGTCTCCTTTTTTAAAAATTGGGACTACATTTGCCATCTTCCATACCTCAGCGAGTTGCCCACTTTCAATGGATGTGTTGAAGAACTTTGTTAATGGCACACACAGCATCTCTGCTCCCTCTCTAAGAACCCAGGGAGAGATGTTGTCTGGTCCCACCGCCTTTGTGGTGTCAAGTTTACATAGCAGCTTCTTCACCTCCTCCTCGGTTATGTGTACCTCATCCAGCACTTGTTGGTGTATTCCCCCTGTGTGTGTGTGTGTGTGTGTGTACTCACCTAGTTGTACTCACCTAGTTGAGGTTGCGGGGGTCGAGTCCGAGCTCCTGGCCCCGCCTCTTCACTGATCGCTACTAGGTCACTCTCCCTGAGCCGTGAGCTTTATCATACCTCTGCTTAAAGCTATGTATGGATCCTGCCTCCACTACATCGCTTCCCAAACTATTCTACTTACTGACTACTCTGTGGCTGAAGAAATACTTCCTAACATCCCTGTGATTCATCTGTGTCTTCAGCTTCCAACTGTGTCCCCTTGTTACTGTGTCCAATCTCTGGAACATCCTGTCTTTGTCCACCTTGTCAATTCCTCTCAGTATTTTGTATGTCGTTATCATGTACCCCCTATCTCTCCTGTCCTCCAGTGTCGTCAGGTTGATTTCCCTTAACCTCTCCTCGTAGGACATACCTCTTAGCTCTGGGACTAGTCTTGTTGCAAACCTTTGCACTTTCTCTAGTTTCTTCACGTGCTTGGCTAGGTGTGGGTTCCAAACTGGTGCCGCATACTCCAATATGGGCCTAACGTACACGGTGTACAGGGTCCTGAATGATTCCTTATTAAGATGTCGGAATGCTGTTCTGAGGTTTGCTAGGCGCCCATATGCTGCAGCAGTTATTTGGTTGATGTGCGCTTCAGGAGATGTGCCTGGTGTTATACTCACCCCAAGATCTTTTTCCTTGAGTGAGGTTTGTAGTCTCTGACCCCCTAGACTGTACTCCGTCTGCGGCCTTCTTTGCCCTTCCCCAATCTTGCTGGTTCAGCCTCCACTACGTCACTTTCTAGGCTATTCCACGGCTTAACTACTCTATGACTGAAGAAATACTTCCTAACATCTCTTTGATTCACCTGAGTCTTCAACTTCCAATTGTGACCTCTTGTGTCTGTGTCCCATCTCTGGAACATCCCGTCTTTGTTCACCTTGTCTATTCCGCGCACTATTTTATATGTCGTTATCATGTCTCCCCTGACCCTCCTGTCCTCCAGTGTCGTCAGGCCGATTTCCCTCAACCTTTCTTCGTAGGACAATTCCCTTAGCTCTGGGACTAGTCTTGTTGCAAACCTTTGCACTTTCTCTAATTTCTTGACGTGCTTGACCAGGTGTGGATTCCAAACTGGTGCTGCATACTCCAGTATGGGCCTGACGTAAATGGTAGACAGAGTCTTGAACGATTCCTTACTGAGGTATCGGAACGCTATCCGTTGGCTTGCCAGGCGCCCGTATGCTGCAGCAGTTATCTGATTGATGTGCGCCTCAGGAGATGTGCTCGGTGTTATACTCACCCCCAGATCTTTTTCCTTGAGTTAGGTTTGCAGTCTTTGGCCAACTAGACTATATTGTGTCTGCGGTCTTCTTTGCCCTTCCCCAAACTTCAAAACTTTGCACTTGGCAGGGTTAAACTCAAGGAGGCAGTTGCTGTACCAGGCTTGTAGCCTGTCCATGTCTCTTTGTAGTCCTGCCTGATCCTCGTCCGATTTGATTCTTCTCATTAACTTCACATCACCTGTGAACAAGGACACTTCTGAATCTATCCCTTCCGTTATATCGTTCACATACACTAAAAACAGCACAGGTCCTAGGACTGACCCCTGTGGAACCCCGCTTGTCACAGGCGCCCACTCTGACTCCTCGTCACGTACCATGACTCGTTGTTGCCTCCCTGTCAGGTATTCTGTGATCCATTGCAGTGCCTTTCCTGTTATGTGTGCCTGATCCTCTAGCTTTTGCAGTAACCTCTTGCGAGGAACTGTGTCGAAGGCCTTCTTGCAGTCCCAAAAAATGCAGTCGATCCACCCCTCTCTCTCTTGTCTTACTTCTGTCACCTTGTCATAAAACTCCAGTAGGTTTGTGACATAGGATTTTCCTTCCCTGAAACCGTGCTGGTTGTCGATTATACACTTGTTTTTTTCCAGGTGCTCCACCAATCTCCATCATGCCTCATGTCTGTCTCCTTTTTTAAAAATTGGGACTACATTTGCCATCTTCCATACCTCAGCGAGTTGCCCACTTTCAATGGATGTGTTGAAGAACTTTGTTAATGGCACACACAGCATCTCTGCTCCCTCTCTAAGAACCCAGGGAGAGATGTTGTCTGGTCCCACCGCCTTTGTGGTGTCAAGTTTACATAGCAGCTTCTTCACCTCCTCCTCGGTTATGTGTACCTCATCCAGCACTTGTTGGTGTATTCCCCCTGTGTGTGTGTGTGTGTGTGTGTACTCACCTAGTTGTACTCACCTAGTTGAGGTTGCGGGGGTCGAGTCCGAGCTCCTGGCCCCGCCTCTTCACTGATCGCTACTAGGTCACTCTCCCTGAGCCGTGAGCTTTATCATACCTCTGCTTAAAGCTATGTATGGATCCTGCCTCCACTACATCGCTTCCCAAACTATTCTACTTACTGACTACTCTGTGGCTGAAGAAATACTTCCTAACATCCCTGTGATTCATCTGTGTCTTCAGCTTCCAACTGTGTCCCCTTGTTACTGTGTTCAATCTCTGGAACATCCTGTCTTTGTCCACCTTGTCAATTCCTCTCAGTATTTTGTATGTCGTTATCATGTACCCCCTATCTCTCCTGTCCTCCAGTGTCGTCAGGTTGATTTCCCTTAACCTCTCCTCGTAGGACATACCTCTTAGCTCTGGGACTAGTCTTGTTGCAAACCTTTGCACTTTCTCTAGTTTCTTCACGTGCTTGGCTAGGTGTGGGTTCCAAACTGGTGCCGCATACTCCAATATGGGCCTAACGTACACGGTGTACAGGGTCCTGAATGATTCCTTATTAAGATGTCGGAATGCTGTTCTGAGGTTTGCTAGGCGCCCATATGCTGCAGCAGTTATTTGGTTGATGTGCGCTTCAGGAGATGTGCCTGGTGTTATACTCACCCCAAGATCTTTTTCCTTGAGTGAGGTTTGTAGTCTCTGACCCCCTAGACTGTACTCCGTCTGCGGCCTTCTTTGCCCTTCCCCAATCTTGCTGGTTCAGCCTCCACTACGTCACTTTCTAGGCTATTCCACGGCTTAACTACTCTATGACTGAAGAAATACTTCCTAACATCTCTTTGATTCACCTGAGTCTTCAACTTCCAATTGTGACCTCTTGTGTCTGTGTCCCATCTCTGGAACATCCCGTCTTTGTTCACCTTGTCTATTCCCCGCAGTATCTTGTATGTCGTTATCATGTCTTCCCTGACCCTTCTGTCCTCTAGTGTCGCCAGTCCGATTTCCCTCAACCTTTCCTAGTACGACATTTCCCTGAGCTCTGGAACTAGCCTTGTTGCAAACCTTTGTACTTTCTCTAACTTCTTGACGTGCTTGACCAGGTGTGGATTCCAGACTGGTACTCCATACTCCAGTATGGGCCTAACATACACAGTGTACAGTGTCTTGAATGTTTCCTTATTAAGGTATCGGAACGCTATTCTCAGGTTTGCCAGGCGCCCGTATGCTGCAGCAGTTATTTGGTTGATGTGTGCCTCCGGTGACGTGCTCGGTGTTATGGTCACCCCAAGATCTTTCTCCCTGAGTGTGGTCTGTAGTCTTTGCCCACCTAGCCTATACTCTGTCTGCGGTCTTCTTTGCCCCTCCCCAATCTTCATGACTTTGCATTTGGCAGGGTTGAATTCGAGAAGCCAGTTTCTGGACCACGTGTCCAGCCTGTCCAGGTCTCTTTGCAGTCCTGCCTCATCCTCATCCGATTTAATTCTTCTCATCAACTTCACATCATCTGCGAATAGGGACACTTCAGAGTCTATTCCTTCCATCATGTCGTTCGCATATATCAAAAATAGCACTGGTCCAAGAACTGACCCCTGTGGGACCCCGCTCGTCACAGGCGCCCACTGTGATACCTCTTCATGTACCATGACTCGTTGTTGCCTCCCTGTCAGGTATTCCCTGATCCATTGCAGTGCCCTCCCTGTTACATGCGCCTGATCCTCCAGCTTCTGCACTAATCTCTTGTGAGGAACTGTGTCAAAGGCCTTCCTGCAGCCCAGGAAAATGCAGTCAACCCACCCCTCTCTCTCGTGTCTTGCTTCTGTTACCTTATCATAAAACTTCAGAAGGTTTGTGACACAGGAT
This sequence comes from Cherax quadricarinatus, assembly GCF_038502225.1. Lineage (NCBI taxonomy): Eukaryota > Metazoa > Arthropoda > Malacostraca > Decapoda > Parastacidae > Cherax > Cherax quadricarinatus. Next base: position 22,572 of record NW_027200057.1, read on the forward strand.
TTGCCTTCCATGAATCCATGATGGTTTTCATTTATAATCTTGTTCCGTTCCAGGTGTTCCACCACTCTCCTCCTGATAATCTTCTCCATGACTTTGCATACTATTCATGTCAGAGACACAGGTCTGTAGTTTAGTGCCTCGTTTCTGTCTCCTTTCTTAAATATGGGGACTACATTTGCCGTTTTCCGTATCTCAGGTAGTTGCCCAGTTTCAAGGGATGTGTTGAAGATTGTGGTTAGGGGCACGCACAGCATCTCTGCTCCTTCTCTAAGGACCCACGGGGAGATGTTGTCCGGTCCCATCGCCTTTGAGGTATCAAGGTCACTTAGCAGCTTCTGCACCTCCTCCTCGGTTGTTCGTATGTCATCCAACACTTGTTCGTATATTCCCTCTTGATGTTCCCTTCTGTGCTGTCATCCCACAGCCCTTCCTGTCTCTACTGTAAAAACTTCCTTAAATCTTCTGTTTAGCTCCTCACATATCTCCTGATCATTTCTTGTGAGTTCTCCACCTTCTGTCCTCGGTCTGATCACCTGGTCTTTGACTGTTGTCTTCCTCCTGATGTGGCTATACAACAGTTTCGGGTCAGTCTTGACTTTCGATGCTATGTTATTTTCATACTGTCGCTGGGGCTCCCTCCTTACCTGTGCATACTCGTTCCTGGCTCTGCGACTAATCTCCCTATTTTCATGTGTTCTCTGCCTTCTGTACTTTTTCCATTCTCTATTGCACTTAGTTTTTGCCTCCTTACACCGTCGGACAAACCAGGGGCTCGTTCTGGTCTTCCCATTGTTTCTGTTGCCTTTGGGAATAAACCTTTCCACTGCCTCCTTGTATTTTGTTGTTACATATTCCATCATTTCATTTACTGGCTTTTCTGCCAGTTCTCTGTCCCACGGAACCTCTTGCAGGAAGTTCCTCAACCCTATGTAGTCCCCTCTTTTATAGTCTGGCTTTTTCCATTCAACTCCTGTTACTCTCTCCACTTGCAACTCTACTATATATTCAAAGCACAAAACCACGTGGTCACTAGCTCCTAGGGGACTCTCATATGTGATGTCCTCAATGTCTGAACTGCCCAGGGTAAACACAAGGTCCAATCTTGCTGGTTCGCCCTCCCCTCTCACTCTGGTAGTGTCCTTAACATGTTGGTGCATGAGGTTTTCCAGTACCACATCCAACATCTTGGCTCTCCATGTTTCGGGACCCCCATGTGGCTCCAGGTTTTCCCAGTCAATCTCCCTGTGGTTGAAATCCCCCATAACCAGCAACTTTGCTCTGCTGGAGTGAGCTCTTCTTGCCACCTCAGCAAGTGTGCCCACCATTGCTCTGTTGCTCTCTTCATATTCCTCTCTTGTCCTCCTGCAGTTCTGTGGTGGATTATGCATCACTGCAATGACCACCTAGTGCTCCCCAGACTGAAGTATACCTACTATGTAGTCTCTTTCTACAGTCTCGTCTATGCCTCCCATTTTCTCGAATTTCCATCGGTTTTTTTACGAGCAGTGCAACCCCTCCTCCCCCTCTGCCCCTTCTATCTTTCCTCATGATCTGATATCCTGGTGGGAAAATTGCATCTGTTATTGTCTCCGTGAGTTTTGTTTCTGTAACTGCTATGATGTCTGGGGACTTCTCATTGATTCTTTATTGCCATTCCTCATATTTATTCGTTAATCCATCCGCATTTGCGTACCAAACCTTCAACTTCTGTTCTATTACTGTAACTGTGGTCCTGGGGGAATACTGGGGTTGGGAGAGCAGGAACCCTGGTGGGGGCCTGTGGGGGGTTGCTGTGGGGGTGGAGGAAGAGCTCCCATAGGGGGTTGCTGTAATGGTAGGGTTCGTGGTGCGGGGGTTGGGAACAGAGGGATCGGTGTGTGATTGTTGATTTAGATTGTTCAGTTGCCTTGGGGGTGTCGTGGTTGGAGTCCTTCTGCAGGTGTTTCTGGGGGGTGTGCTTGCCCTTCCACCTGTTCCTGGGTTATTCTGCTCTTTGTCATTTTCTCCCATTCCTCCTTTCGTTTTTGCACTCTCTCTTTCAGTATCATCCTTTCCTCCTGTGCTCTGTCTCGATTGAGGTACACACTCATGAACTCCTGTTTGCCTCTCATCCATGCTTTCTCCTGCAGGATCATGGTTCGAGTTGATTCTGCCTTGAAAATTACTTTGAGAGGCCGTTCCCTTCTCTTTGTGAACCACCCGATTCTCCGAAAATTTGCCACCTGGGTCATGTCTCCCTCGCCTATCACATTCATGATACCTTCAATCGCTTTTTTCTCCTCCTGTTTTCTTTCATCATAGGTTTCCCCTTCAGCTTTGTCTAGCCCATAGACAAAAACTGATCTCTCCTTTTCCTCCTCCTACCACTGTGACTCCCATTGCATCCTCTG
>NW_027200058.1:0-24946 GCF_038502225.1 Cherax quadricarinatus
TGAGATCTGAGGTCAATTGTGAATTGTTTATATCACAAAGCTCTGTGTATGGTCTATTACATTATGCGAAGCTGCTGATTGTTCTATATGTGTGTTCTGTATGTTACTGTACTTTACTGGTGTCTTACTCAACTGTTCATGTGTTACTGTACTGTTTTATGTGTTACTATTGAGCTTTTGCATGTTACTGTACTGTTGTTGAATATTAGCGAACGGTTCTTGTGTGTTGCTGTGCTTTTTTATGTGTTACTGCATAATTTTTTACGCCTTACTGCACACTAGTGTGTGTTAATCTATCTTTCTTGTACATTTATATGCTGTACTTTTATGTTCCTGCAATGTTTATGTATGATAGAGAGTCCAAGAACTCTAAACTTCCCTGTTACATCTTTCACAACAGTGTCTCCCAGATCCTTTGTCTCACTCACATCTTGGCTTATTTATCTATACAATATTATTTCAGACAATGAACAGACACAAGAAACTAATTTAAAGTTTTTAAAGAGGTGGACCAGTAAGCAGAGGTTTATTCTTGACCAGACTGCCGTGCTGACTTCCGTGCTGACTGCCGTGCTGACTGCAGTGCTGACTGCCGTGCTGACTGCCGTGCTGACTGCCGTGCTGACTGCCGTGCTAACTGCCGTACTGACTGCCGTCCTGACTGCCATGCTGACTGCTTGCTGATTTCGCTTCGCTCTCAAGAACTCTTCAAATCTGCAATGACTGGTCGCAGTAAGGAACACAAAGAACTCGGATAGGGTGGTGCCAAACGTCATCACAATGTGCTTCGTGACAACATCCAGAGCATCAAAAATTTTACCTTCAATTCGTGGATTGGCTTGCAATGGAGGCGTCAAGCGTATTTCTGGCCTCATCTACGAGGAGACTCGAGGAGTTCTCAAAGATTTCTTAGAGTACGTCATCAGAGATACAGTTACCTACACTTAACATGCAAAGAGGAAAACTGCCACTGGCATGGACGTCGTGTATACCCAGAAACTCCAGGGACGCACCGTCTATGGCTTTGGTGGTTAAATTACTAGCGTCCATTCTTCCTCAAGACTTATTAAAGAAAATAAAAGAACATAAAAGAACAGATGACCAAAAGTTCCAGTGGCGGGTCATCGTATGACGCGTCAGGAAACACTTGTGTTTCCTGACGAATCTTACCTAACCTAACTGAAAACAATAATTCTGAGAATTAAGCCGACATGAAGCCGATCCTGTCAGGTCCGCCATATTGCTAATATCTCTGATACTGCTGTTTTATATAATTATTTCTTTCCTACGTTCGCAACTCTAGCAACGTAAGTCATGATAAATTATTATTTTTAATGTAAGCACCAGCAAAACATCTCCATTGTTTTCTAAACTAAATTCTATCATACACATTGCCTGCACATACTGCTTAATTGACTTATAAAATATTTTACGGTTGTTTTGAACTGTATCAGAGGCAAAATGTGACACTCAAGCTTCTCTTCATAAACGAAAAGATGATAAAAAACATTCAGAAATAATTGTCGTAAATTCTGTAAAATTGTTCAGTAGCTACGGCAGTTTCAACAGTTATAAAGTGTTTATTAGCTATGTCAGTTTCAAAGGTTATTTTTCTAAAGCACTGGAGTCATTTTGGTTACAGTAACTATCAAGAATATGGATTTACGCTAGTGAGAGATCTAAGAATGTGGAAACAAGTTAAGTGAAATACACTGGCTGCTCTTTACCCCATGAATGGTAAAGAGAAACCAGAAATAATAATTAAATAATTTAAAAAGTCTCTCTCTCTCTCTCTCTCTCTCTCTCTCTCTCTCTCTCTCTCTCTCTCTCTCTCTCTCTCTCTCTCTCTCTCTCTGTCTCAGTATCTTTCACATCTTCATTTATCTCGATATCTCTTTATTTGTAGGAGAAGGAAGAAGGCTTACAGCTTTTCATCTCATCCCCTGCATGCATCAGCCTTACTAGAGATTTTAACAATGCAAGGAATTCGCGAGAGCAGGCGATGAGATGAAAAGCTGTAAGCCTTCTCCCTGAAAGCTGGCTGCCTTGGATCAAAGTCTAGCGTAAGCTGGACTCCAAGGTATTGGTCCAGTGTGGTGAGTTTGGTATAGCACTGCGTACCTTATTCCAAGGTTCGTAGGTTCGAGTCTCCTTCAGCCAGAGATCAGTGTTTGTGTATATTTCGCCTGCTCTCGTTATCTCAAAATAATTATAGTTTGTTAACGTCTCCCCTGCTGTTTTATGTACTGGTATGTGTGAACGTAAGTGAATGTAACAGTATTAATGTGGATTTCTGTGGTCTGGTCAGGGAAACTAAAGCAAGGATCTCCGAATTCACTAACAATAGACCGATATCTCAAAATGATTATAGTTTGTGTTAGGATCGATTATAACAATCTTACACCTTCGTAAGGCTGTAATGATAGAAGTGAGTGGATAAATGGAATGTTATAGTTAATATAAACTGCAATCTACTTAGACTGATGCTACATTAAACACAATATAGTGTATCACACCGTTCATGGTGTTAAATATCGAAAAGTATGTTCATCTGATTGATGAATTCTGGTGATCTTGCTTCAGTTTCCCAGATCAGACCACAGAAATAAACATTTGGGGTGTTATGTTCACTTACCTTCACACATAACAGTACATAAAGCAGCATGGGAGACATTAACAGGCTGCATTAACAGGAACGCCACATATTTTTGCTATCTAGCGATTTTTATAAAATAGTGTAATTAAGGACAGAAACGGTGTGGATCAGGATCCTCCAAGAGAAACCACAGTTGAATGACTTGGCAGAATACAAGAGGGTGTTCCTAGACTGAGACAGATCGCAAACAGAGCGACAGCAGCTGAGGGAGAGGATACAAAAGGAAAAGGAGCTAGGATGAGAGAGAAGGACAGAATCAGCAGAGAACAACCAGAGCAGGGCAGAGCAACAAGAGCAAGTACACACAGAACCATCCCCAGAAACCCACAATCATTAATGCTATCCTAACACAAACCACAATCCACACACACAGCTCCCACCCAACACTTAGCTACAGCATCCCACAGTACACTGCCAGGTCCCCCACCCTCACAGACCCCCCCCCAAAAAAAAAAAAAGAAACACAGTGTTAGAGAGGAAACTGAAGGTATGGTACACAAACGCTGATGGAATAACAAATAAGTGGGAGGAGTGGGACGAAAGAGTCAAAGAGGCATCACCGGACATCATAGCTCTCACAGAAACCAAGCTCACAGGTATTATAACAGATGCTATCTTTTCCAATGGGATATCAGATCCTGAGGAAAGACAGAGGGAACAGAGGGGGTGGAGGAGTGCCTGGCACTGCTGATCAAAAACCGATGGGATTTTGATGAGCTGGAGAGAGGAGACAGTGGAGAAGCTACGGATTATATAGTAGGAACGCTTCAGTCTGGAGGTCCCAAGGTGGTAATTGTAGTGATGTATAACCCACCACAGAACAGCAGGAGGCCAAGGCGTATGATGAGAGTAATAGAGCGATGATTAACACACTGGCTGAAGTGGCAAGAAGGGCTCATGTGAGCAGGGCAAAGCTACTGATCATGGGTGATTTCAACCACAAGGAAATCGATTGGGAGAACTTGGAGCCACATGGGGGCCAAGAAACGTGGAGGGCTAAGATGATGGAGGTGGTACTGGAAAACTTAATGTGCCAACACGTAAGGTATACTACCAGAGGAAGAGGAGAGGATAAACCAGCAAAACTGGACCTAGTATTCACCTTCAGTAGTGCAGATATTTAGGTCATCATGTATGAAAGACCCCTTGGGGTCAGCGATCATGAGGTTTTAAGATTCGAATGCACAGTAGAGTTACAAGTGGAGGGGGGAGGGAGAAGGAAAAGCTGGACGAATAAAGCCAAACTACAAGAAAGGTGACTATGCGGGAATGAAGAACTTCCTGAACAGGGTTCAGTGGGGCAGAGAACTGGCAGGGAAGTCAGTAAACTAGATGATGGAATACGTGATAACAATTTGCAAGGAAGCTGAGGAGAGGATTGCACCCAAGGGTAACAGGATGAGCCCATGGTTCACCCAAAGGTGCAGAGAGGCCAAAACCAAGTGTGCTAGGGAATGGAAGAAGTATAGAAGGCAAAGGACCCAGGAGAATAAGGAGAGCAGTTGTAGAGCCATAAATAAATATGCACAGGTAAGAAGGGAGGCCCAAAGACAATATGAAAACGACATAGCAGCTAAAGCCAAATCTGACCCGAAGCTGTTGTGCAGCCACATCAGGAGAACAGTCAAGGACCAGGTAATCAGGCTAAGGAAGGAAGGATGGAGGAGAGATCACAAAAAACGACCGAGAAGAATGTGAGGAACTCAACATGAGATTCAAAGAAGTGTTCACAGAGGAGGCAGAAGGGACTCTAGAAAGACGGAGAGGTGGGGTACACCACCAGGTGTTGGACACAATACATACAACCGAGGAAGAAGTGAAGAGGCTGCTGAGTGAGCTAGACACCTCAAAGGCAATGGGGCCAGATAACATCTCCCCATGGGTATTGAGAGAGGGAGCAGAGGCGCTATGTGTACCCCTAACAACAATATTCAATACATCTATCGATACAGGGAGATTGCCTGAGGCATGGAAGACAGCAAATGTAGTCCCAATCTTTAAAAAAGGAGACAGACATGAAGCATTAAACTACAGACCAGTGTCACTGACATGTATAGTATGCAAAATCATGGAGAAGATTATCAGGAGAAGAGTGGTGGAACACCTAGAAAGGAATGATCTCATCAACAGCAACCAACATGGTTTTAGTGATGGGAATTCCTGGATGGGAAATCCTAGGTGAGTACAACTGGGTGAGTACACACACACACACACACACACACACACACACACACACACACACACACACACACACACACACACACACACACACACTTGTTGTGTCTTCTAACTAAGGATCAAAGAGAAACTTGGATGATCCTGAGTGTAATTATTCACAAAATACTCCAGCTTCCTGAAGGAAGACTGCAGATGTTCTGATCTTGTCTCTTATGAAAATGTTTTAAAAATTTGCAACGTTGATGAAACCGCTGGAGAGGAAAATAATGTTTATAGTTACTGCGTCATTGTTGCTGTCTGCAGTGCGTCGCCTCTCACTGTCCTTCCGTTTAATAGCTTCTACATACAGATGTCTACTGACATCCTCGGTTTACATTTTCTTGAAGCACGCCATGGTGCATTGTTCCAGGATGACTTGCATATTTTCAAACTCCTGGAACTTCGCATATGAATAAATCCTCAGAGAAAACTAGACAATAAAGAGCTTGTCTTTATACCATCCTGAGGTCATGAACACGTGACATTGCAAGATACTGAGGTTGAGTCCTGGTTAAACTTTAAGCAATGGAAATAAGATACCGGTTATCAATATTTATTACTAACTTCCTGCATGATTAAATCTTCTGTCTCTCGAACACATCCTGGCTCTTCTAAGGTAGATGTCCTGGTACACAGTCTGGTACACAATCTGGTACACATGTCCTGGTACACAGTCTGGTACACATGGTACACCTGGTACACAATCTGGTACACATGTCCTGGTACACAGTCTGGTACACAATCTGGTACACATGTCCTGGTACACAATCTGGTACACATGTCCTGGTACACAGTCTGGTACACAGTCTGGTACACAATCTGGTACACATGTCCTGGTACACAGTCTGGTACACATGTCCTGGTACACAATCTGGTACACATGTCCTGGTACACAGTCTGGTACACAATCTGGTACACATGTCCTGGTACACAGTCTGGTACACATGTCCTGGTACACAATCTGGTACACATGTCCTGGTACACAGTCTGGTACACAATTTGGTACACATGTCCTGGTACACAGTCTGGTACACATGTCCTGGTACACAGTCTGGCACACATATCCTGGTACACAGTATGGTACACATGTCCTGGCACACAGTCTGGTACACATGTCCTGGTACACAATCTGGTACACATGTCCTGGCACACAGTCTGGTACACATATCCTGGCACACAATCTGGTACACATGTCTTGGTACACAGTCTGGTACACATGTCCTGGTACACAATCTGGTACACATGTCCTGGTACACAATCTGGTACACATGTCCTGGTACACAATCTGGTACACATGTCTTGGAACACAGTCTGGTACACATGTCCTGGTACACAATCTGGTACAAATGTCCTGGTACACAATCTGGTACACATGTCCTGCTACACAATCTGGTACACATGTCTTGGTACACAGTCTGGTACACATGTCCTGGTACACAATCTGGTACACATGTCCTAGCACACAATCTGGTACACATGTCCTGGTACACACTCTGGTACACATGTGGCACACAGTCTGGTACACATATCCTGGCACACAATCTGGTACACATGTCCTGGTACACAATCTGGTACACATGTCCTGGTACACAATCTGGTACACATGTCTTGGTACACAGTCTGGTACACATGTCCTGGTACACAATCTGGTACACATGTCATGTCCTAGCACACAATCTGGTACACAATCTGGTACACATGTCCTGGTACACAATCTGGTACACATGTCCTGGCACACAATCTGGTACACATGTCCTGGTACACAATCTGGTACACATGTACACTCTGGTACACATGTCAAATGTCCTGGTACACAATCTGGTACACAGTCTGGTACACATGTCCTGGTACACAATCTGGTACACGTGTCTTGGTACACAGTCTGGTACACATGTCCTGGTACACAATCTGGTACACATGTCCTGGTACACAATCTGGTACACATGTCCTGGCACACAGTCTGGTACAAATGTCCTGGTACACAATCTGGTACACATGTCTTGGTACACAGTCTGGTACACATGTCCTGGTACACAATCTGGTACACATGTCCTGGTACACAATCTGGTACACATGCCATGGTATACAATCTGGTACACATGTCCTGGTACACAGTCTGGTACACATGTCCTGGTACACAGTCTGGTACACATGTCCTGGTACACAGTCTGGTACACATGTCATGGTATACAATCTGGTACACACACAATCTGGTCTGGTACACATGTCCTGGTACACATGTCCTGGTACACAGTCTGGTACACATGTCCTGGTACACAATCTGGTACACATGTCCTGGTACACAATCTGGTACACATGTCCTGGTACACAATCTGGTACACATGTCCTGGTACACAATTAGTGAACTACTAAGTCTTCTCCCGCTTTATAGCACAAAATATAAATATTACTTTAAAAACTGTAATTAATTGTTCTCGTCATAATTGTTCAGTCAGAATAACAAACCTGAATTATTTTTGCCCCTGATAATAGGTTTATGTATTTTCATTCCCATATGTCGCACACTTTAATAGTATATATAAAACTTTCATTAAAATTTTAGAAATAAATGTCTAATTATAAATTTTAATCATCCAAAACTCTCAAATGTTTATAGTTATTAACGAAGACACAATGTGATACTTGAATTATGTTAATGAATTATTGCTGTGATTTAATTCGTTGTTTACAATGTAGTGATGAACAAGACTTTCAGTCATCATAACAATTGACATGTAAACTAATTTATATAGAAATTTTGAACAAAATTTACTGATGATTATATTTTTAAGTGTGTGACGAACTTTTAATATTTTCATATAGATAGTACGTAGTCTTATATCATAGACCAAACATCTATTTATTTCCTAGATAAAGTTAAGTATTAATTGAAATTATGTGTAAAAAGTGATCCGGTCTGCTTTCAATACCAGGACCATCATGTAGGCCCATCATGTAGGCCCATCATGTAGGCCCATCATGTAGACCCATCATGTAGGCCCATCATGTAGCCCCAGTCAGCCCCTGACTGGCAGTAACACTCACAAGAGAGCAGCACATCTACAAGCTTATAAGACGTCATCAGACATGATATACAATATGTACAAATTATTTTTTTCATAAAATGAGCCTCAATACCTAATTTTATATTATGGTCAATTCATGAGACCCAACAAAAAATTCTAACAGTTCTAAAAATTCTAACAAGTTCTTCGTTCACTATACTGGACGGACTGAGCCAAGAAAAATAAATGTCCATGAAAATCGGAAGGGGATTAAAACTGAGTCACTTTCAAGCTGGCTGCTGCTGATCCTGAAAAATCAGGAAACCTGCTGAAGTTCCCTTATAGTCGGTAGTAGATCAATAACTTTAGTATCTAACACGGGTTTAAAGAATCAAGGAATTCATTGCCCAAAAAAATTCTATTCGACTATTCAGACTCTCAAATACCGGCCAACAAATATACCGGCCAACAAATATACCGGCCAACAAATATACCGGCCAACAAATATACCGGCCAACAAATATACCGGCCAACAAATATACCGGCCAACAAATATACCGGCCAACAAATATACCGGCCAACAAATATACCGGCCAACAAATCATAAAGACATCGGTACCAACATCTTCCATATTATTTCCCCTGAAAAGCAGTGTTAGGGACAAATAATGCAAAAACTCTAATTTCTCAGAAGACCATTTGTGACATGGTTTAAAATAATGTATTTCAAAGAGTACATTGGATTCAGTGAAACATCTTATAACAATAACGGTGCTCCACTTTCAATGAATTGTCATATATAGCAATCAAATCAGACAATATGAGTTCAGTTGACTGTCTTAAGTCTCCAACCCCAGTTCGAAGGATCAATAGATCCTCATCCATGTCACTCTGAGACAATGAAATCCAATGGAAGACTCAGTTGTGGGAAGACGTTCGGCACGAAAATGATTTTGCAAAGACAAATTTCTTAGTATGTAATAACGCCAGAGAACATGTGCTCTTCCCAGTAAACATAACAATCACCGCTTGCCTGCCGAGGATTTCTGACAGTGCGGTTCTTGGCTGGTAAAGTGAATTCACTTACACAAGAAGACCGATTCCTTCTGTCATAATAACGGCGGGACACTGCGTACCTGTAAAAACATGAAGAAGAAACTCCTGTATACACAACTCACTTCTGTACGCTTTTGGAATGCCTTTTGACTGTGAGAGTAATGGAGAAGAATAAACAAATCAGTGTCCTCTCCAGTCAGCATGGAAAAATGTGCAAATGGCGTTAGTGACAGCCACACCCGCGTCCTCTTTTGTCCGAATGATGTACAGCGCAATCTCCGCAGTTCATCACTAGTTAAGCTGATTAGTTGCTGCATGTTATATGCAATTAAAATCAATTCTTCCTGCTTCCCTTTATATTTGGTAGCACTGGTGAAGCTCATACCCGGATAATTTGTGGTTTGTCCCTGTCTCTGGTGTTCGTTATCCTTTATCCAGGAACCTGCGCCATACCCGTCAAACACAGCAATTGGTGCCCCACAGTGCGCTTGTAAAGTCAGCATATACCTTGACTATTTTACCCAAGGTTTCTCCCTCAGCTTGCGCAGTAAGCAGCCTCCGTCAAGCACGTCTTTCAGTCTTCAGGATAGCATCTGTTGTCGCTTCACGTCATGGTATCTTGTTATAATGGCCATCGAAGACTTAGGCTAGTTGAGGCTTGTCGGCCTTTCTCAAGATGTTTTCGTCCTCAAAAAAAAAAAAGGTGGGGGGGGTAGGGATGATGAGTATGGACTCAGCTCGAACCTCATCAACTCTTGAAACTGATCTCCTGACCTGGACACTACAAGGAATTTCTTGAAGAGTAGGACAGGATCAGTAATTCTATCAGGAGCAACACTGACAACAGATAAAGCTGTTCTTGACAGGGTCTTGGCTTTGTCTTTCCTCTTGAAACGGAAGGAAAATACATCAGTCGATGATGGTCAATCCAACGGATTTGTATTGTTGCACACTTACGCTTTCTTTTGCCACCATATCTTCGATGCTGTTTCTCAATGAGGGATCATTGGAAAAAAGTGATCTTGAAATAAGTTTTGTGCTGATCTTCGAAAGGTATGATGTCTCTCTATATATTCTGGCATCAGTTGAATCTTTGTATTGTTCACTTGTGGTGTGAGATCATTGAACTCCTGCAAGTCGGTTTTGTTCTCAAACATTATGAGGGTTGACATTGTGCACAATTCTCGTTGTGCTTTCGTCACCTCATTTTCATGAGTCAGACTGCCTGTTTTCTTTAGTGATTTCATAAGTGTTTCGTCGATGACTAGATCGCAACTGAGGCCTGACCAAAATTGATTTGCTCGGCGACTGAATTTAAAGCTTCTTAAAGCTTCCTGTAGGCTTCTGGGTGTTTGCTCTCCATATCACTCATTTATTGGTTGCAGAGATAAGTAGATTTCAGGCAGCTGTAGTGTTCTGCTGCAGCAAATATTGGCAAGGCTTCGGAAACATGTAAATGATTTAACCAGTGTGATCTGCTAGGTCAACACTCGTGCATTAGCAAGCACCTGATGGTATCCTAGGTCAACACTCGTGCATTAGCAAGCACCTAATGGTATCCTAGATCAACACTCGTGCATTCCTGATGGTATCCTAGGTCAACACTCGTGCATTAGCAAGCACCTGATGGTATCCTAGGTCAACACTCGTGCATTAGCAAGCACCTGATGGTATCCTAGGTCAACACTCGTGCATTAGCAAGCACCTGATGGTATCCTAGGTCAACACTCGTGCATTAGCAAGCACCTGATGGTATCCTAGCCACAAATGACTAATTTTTGACAGAGTGCTAAAGTTACCTTTCTTCTTGCCAAGTTCTTCACTAATCCTTGAGACTGTAGTGGATACTATAAGTCTTTCAAGAGAAGTATCACTTTTCAACAAAGACGAATATATTTTTTTTTTCAATTTCCTCTACAGATTTACCTGCAATCATATTAACTAAAACATTTTCACCTTCAGCCACTTGTTCAACAATTGTAAATCTTCTTTCCTCTGTCGATTGACTTATTGTTCTAAGCAGATTCGAGAATATTTGGAAACTATCAAGCATTAGAACAATCTCCTCCACGTAATTACTCTGGGATGCAGCACTGATGATACAACTAGCTTTCCAGCACACGTCATTGTCAAATGTTATTATTAAAGGGACATGGCGTCTGCTGGTCAGGATGTTGAGGAACTTCAACTTGGAGAGAATGTAAGTTTTGTCACTGGGATACATATCGATCATGGGCAAATACAGAATTGAGGACTGGCCGAGATGTGTATACCCCTGATGAATGATATGGATCATTCATGGACAATTTGGAGCTGGCTATCTGAAATGAAATGAAAGTTCTTATAAGATATTAGCCCTCATGTCACAGTCTTGGATACCAGGAAGCTCATAAAATCTGACGTTTCAAAGAGTATGGGTAACGAAACTACTCTATAGTATCAATTTTGGACACCTCAGCAATGTTCAGTTCAGGAAGGTTTTTGCCTATTGATAAGATTCATCGTCTTCCTCACCGGGGTTAACACAGACATCACATCCATCCAGTGAAACGTACCTGTACCGTCTATGGTAAGAATATTATAATTAACATTGTAACCAGAAAACAACAGTGACAAGTCCAGTAAATCTGTGTGTGCAACCTACCAAATCTGGTGTGAAACACCTTGTGGCATTCTGTGTAAACCGGAGCACTTCACCACACTACGAGCAGTACTTTGTCAAAATAAAAGTGTCCAAGAGGAATTTGATTGATATAGGTGATGCACTTACATTATTAATTCAGTCAGAAAGGTGCGTTGAAAGCCTACCGTTTACTGTTTTTTTTTTTTTTTTTTTTTTTTTTTTTGCGCTGTGGATTGTCCAACGCTGGCCACTTTGCGATGCGTGTTTTTTTTCTAACGAACAGATATTTCATGTTTCATAGTGTCTAGAAATTATGGCTCTCTTATGTGCTTCTTCATTACATTCTCGCTGCACATGTTTGTAGAAGCATGTGTGATTTATCTTCTCTATATGTCACTGTGTAATTTAAGGCGCGAACAATGGAAGTATAAATGAGCAGACTACTACATTTACTTATAAGATTAAGCTCTTGAACTGACATGCCTCTTAGACGGTTTCTATTTATTCGATATAGATAAGGTTAGTTACTGACTGGAGGCTGATTTTGCTTTTGGTATTGCACGAGAAATTGGATAAGAGTGAAAAAGTTAAAATATTGATGATTTTTGTGGAGTGTTTACGATAATTTTGAAAGTAGGATTGGTTGTTGTTTTGCTCCAATGTTTCTTTTACGGAAGATTACAAATAAGAGTGAAATAGACTAGGTTTGGGTCAGTTTTAGCAACAATTGTAGACCAAAAGGATGTTTCCCACGCTGTTTTCCTGGAGGTTTCCCACCATCCCCCAACATTTGCCTGTATTTTAAGAATTTCGGTAGCAACCATTCGTAAAATTCCGGAGTTCTTAGCTAGAGTGTATTTCCGAGAAATAGGAAAAGAAATCGTCGATTTTGGGATGTGACACAGTATTCACAATAGAGAGCAAGTGTGGCATAGGTGAAACGTAGAGACGTGGTTGATGAAGAGAGCAAAAACTGTTGCAGTGACTGGAATACCGATGATTTTATTTTGGACTTTGTTTTGCAACAGTAAAATGTTGAAATTAAAGTAAAATTGTCTGAATGGCGACTATTGGTCTATTAATAGAGGTTTTTATGACCACTTTATAATACTGAAGCTACCAATTTATAATACTATTTGACTGCCATAGTAAACCAGATATGGGCATCAAAATGGGCGAAACTGAGTGTTTTTTTTTTTTTGATAAACTCACCTGGTCAGTTTATCCTCCGATAACCAATTTTAAGGACCTTCTAGACTCCCACAGCCGAAATCACCATCTATCACTTCCTTTGTTCAGTTTAACTAAGTCATCATATAAAGATTTACAGTTTTTATAAAGTTATGTATCTAATATTATAACTTCATCTAGAAACATACTGATATAGTTATTTTTCTGGTAAGTCATTTATATAAGTAAAAAAAAAAAACATTATTTGTATAAATCCAGATCCTCGCTACACCTGACTTGTCACATGTCACAAAGGTGACATTTTTCCTCTTATATCTATTAAATTTTTGTTTTGTCTCGGTCAGAAAGTGTTTCATCTATTTTAATTTTTTTTTACTCTCGCTGTGTTGTAAAGTTTCAAAAATTAGTATTTCATGGGGAAACTTATCAGAGGATTCCACGTCAAATTTCTGTCTTTCTCACAACTTAACATTGTGGAATCATTTATCGCTTGTTTTTATTTTACATTCATCCTTGACCTCTACTTCAGTTTCCTTTATCTTCGTAGCTCTCCAGCACATTTCGCTGATTAATTCTTTAATATTTCTTCTTTTACCCTTTGATTAAATAAACTATTTAATATTAATATCATAAATATTATGGAACTTACTGTATATTGGAAAGTAATAGCAAAGAATTATAGACCGAGAGCTCTGACGTTCCACATTATAAAATCTTCGAAAGAGTCCTAAGAAGCATAATTGCCATCCACTTTAATTTTCAATTGCACAAGCCAGGGCAACATGGGTTTAGAGCAGGTCGCTCTTGTCTCTCGCAACCACTGCACTACTGTTACTTGATGATACCGTAATAGTTCACAAAATGAGTGCTAAAGAAATAACTGAAAACAATGGGCAGATGGATCTTCAAGTTTCTAACCAATATAACACAATGAGTAATAGTAAACAGAGTTACATCAGCAGTCGCCATAGTGAAGAGTTCTGTCCCGCGGGGTACAGTAGTCGCCCCATCATGTTCCTCATCCTAATATCAGACATAGACAGAGGTGTAAACCGTAACACCGTGTCTTCTTTTACATACAGTGCTAGAATCTGGATGAAAGTGTTATTCACTGACTCGGTAAACCTTCAAGGAGACATAAACCAAGTCTTCCAGTGGGCCACGGAAAACAAAGTGATGTTCAAAGAGGATTTTTCAGTAACTCCGTTATGGAAAACTTGAGGAAATAAAAAGGGAGAACCAGGTACACTACTAACTCTAACCACACAACAGAGTGAAAACTAATGTGACGGACTTGGAAGTGTTAATGTCAGAGGCTATCACTTTCAAGGATCACAACAGTGTCACTATCACATCTGCGAACAAAATGAGAGAACGGATAATTAATACTTTCAAAACAAAAAATGCCATGACAATTATATCTTCTTAAAGTTCTCTCTAGGCTGGAATGCTGCTGTACGAAACCCAGTTCAAGGCAGGTGAAACTGAGGATTTAGAGAATGTACAGTGAGCTTTCACTGCGTTGTTTGTTTAGTCATGTACCTTAATTACTTCTTGAGAACGTTTGAAGTCCCTTGACCTGTACTCCCTGGAATGCAGACGGGAAAGATACATCATAATCTACACCTGGAAAATCTTAGAGAGACTAGTCCCAAACCTACACATAAAAATCATTCCCTACAAGAGCAAAAGACGGCAAACGGTGCAACATATCCCCAATGAAAAGGAGGGGTGCATGAGTACACAGAGAGAAAAACACAATAAATGTCCGAGGCCCAAGACTGTTAACCATCATAAAAGGGGAATTACCAAATAGACCCCTGGCTGTCTTCAAGAGAGAGCTGGACAGATACCTAGTCTGTGCCCGATCAGCCGGGCTGTGGTTCGTCAGTTGGATTGCATGTGGCCAGCAGTAACATGACATGATCCACTGTAAGGCCTGGTCGAGGACCAGATATCCTCTTCCCGTTTAGTTTCAGTTTGACTATATTACGTTTCTTCTCATGAATAATGTACCTTAACTCTCATTTTAATTATCCCAGTTTTTTTGGCATGCATCATCACGTGTGGTTTGCTTGTTGACACGACACTCTCTAAGATGGACCTGGCACATGTGGTATGATGAGTCATGAATAAATCTTTGAGAAACTTCACAGTTATTCTGAGATTAAGCAATCATGAAAGAGGTTATTGGAGATATGCTCGGCACTGCCATCAATCCTGGGTCACTGGAGATATGCTCGGCACTGCCATCAATCCTGTGTCACTGGAGATATGCTGGGCACTATGCTCGGCACTGCCATCAATCCTGGGTCACTGAGTCACTGGGTCACTGGAGCCATCAATCCTGGGTCACTGGAGATATGCTCGGCACTGCCATCTCTCCTGGGTCACTGGAGATATGCTTGGCACTGCAATCAATCCTGGGTCTCTGGAGATATGCTCGGCACTGCCGTCAATCCTGGGTCACTGGAGATATGCTCGGCACTGCCATCAATCCTGGGTCACTGGAGATATGCTCGGCACTGCCATCAATCCTGGGTCACTGGAGATATGCTCGGCACTGCCATCATTCCTGGGTCACTGGAGATATGCTCGGCACTGCCATCAATCCTGGGTCACTGGAGATATGCTCGGCACTGCCATCAATCCTGGGTCACTGGAGATATGCTCGGCACTGCCATCATGCCTGGGTCACTGGAGATATGCTCGGCACTGCCATCAATCCTGGGTCACTGGAGATATGCTCGGCACTGCCATCAATCCTGGGTCACTGGAGATATGCTCGGCACTGCCATCAATCCTGGGTCACTGGAGATATGCTCGGCACTGCCATCACTGGTCACTGGAGATATGCTCGGCACTGCCAATAATCCTGGGTCACTGGAGATATGCTCGGCACTGCCATCAATCCTGGGTCACTGGAGATGCTCGGCACTGCCATCAATCCTGGGTCACCGGAGATATGCTCGGCACTGCCATCAATCCTGGGTCACTGGAGATATGCTCGGCACTGCCATCAATCCTGGGTCACTGGAGATATGCTCGGCACTGCCATCAATCCTGGGTCACTGGAGATATGCTCGGCACTGCCATCAATCCTGGGTCACTGGAGATATGCTCGGCACTGCCATCAATCCTGGGTCACTGGAGATATGCTCGGCACTGCCATCAATCCTGGGTCACTGGAGATATGCTCGGCACTGCCATCAATCCTGGGTCACTGGAGATATGCTCGGCACTGCCATCAATCCTGGGTCACTGGAGATATGCTCGGCACTGCCATCAATCCTGGGTCACTGGAGATATGCTCGGCACTGCCATCAATCCTGGGTCACTGGAGATATGCTCGGCACTGCCATCAATCCTGGGTCACTGGAGATATGCTCGGCACTGCCATCAATCCTGGGTCACTGGAGATATGCTCGGCACTGCCATCAATCCTGGGTCACTGGAGATATGCTCGGCACTGCCATCAATCCTGGGTCACTGCAGATATGCTCGGCACTGCCATCAATCCTGGGTCACTCATGCTCGGCACTGCCATCAATCCTGGGTCACTGCAGATATGCTCGGCACTGCCATCAATCCTGGGTCACTGGAGATATGCTCGGCACTGCCATCAATCCTGGGTCACTGGAGATATGCTCGGCACTGCCATCAATCCTGGGCTCGGCACTGCCATCAATCCTGGGTCACATGCTCGGCACTGCCATCAATCCTTGGTCACTGGAGATATGCTCGGCACTGCCATCAATCCTGGGTCACTGCACTGCCATCAAGACTGGAGATATGCTCGGCACTGCCATCAATCCTGGGTCACTGGAGATATGCTCGGCACTGCCATCAATCCTGGGTCACTGGAGATATGCTCGGGTCACTGGAGACTGCCATCAATCCTGGGTCATTAATTCAGGTCTGCAGCATCTTTTCCTCTAGATTACATTTATTTCTGTTATTTAACCTTCCCCAATTTTCACACCCTTGCATTTACTGGGGTTGAATTCTGGTAGGCATTATTCTGATTGATCTTGTAGGTTGTTCTGGTCCTTTTGTAGCCTCGACTAATTGCCGTCAGTATTAATAATCATTATTATTATTTTGAATATACATGCAGGTATACATTTGTCTGTATACTGGAAACAGTATGTATGAATGACCCTATGTAGTGCATTCCTTATTATTCCTGTCTACTGTTGAGAAATGGTTTTCCAGCTAAGATATAATTAAATATAGGGAATACTTAGCTGATAAAAGACAGCAAATCGTCTACACAGCCGCCCCTGCAGACGAGGTCTTGAATTGTTGTCATGATCATCTCTCAACAGGCTGTAAAAGATCATATTATGTAAACAATAAATTACCCCTAGAGGGTGTTATGTCAGCATATTTCATTCACTGACGGCTGACAAACTTACTTGTGTGGACACAAAAGTCTGCACCTCACTGCCGACTGTAGGTTGATTACAAACTCCTTGCGACTCAAGAACTGCGCAGTCCCCCGTACTACAAGAAATTCGTAACCTACCTTGCTCTTGTAGCGTGAGCTATGGTGTTCTTCACACCTTCGACAGGTATCGGTGACTTGATAGAAGCTGAAGTGTCCTTGGATGTCCACGTCTTCCATAGTCTAGGAATACGCACACTGGTACACTATGTTCCACAAGATTTGTCTTTATTGTTCACAATCTTATCACTGAAGAAGCTGATCACACTTCTCTGTAAGTGTTTATTGTGTTTTGTGAGACACTTTGTTCACACTAATGCGCAGATCGTTCTTTGTTGGTTATCCTGGCGTCAGTGTGACTCTCAGTAGAGTCAAAAGTAATCTGAAGACGCCACAGCGCCCCACGCCGTCACTGCCCCTAGCACATAAAGGAAAAGCTGACCTAGTACTTTTTCTTCCTTGCCACTTCCTCCATGAAGCAAAGCAGAATGTTTGATTCTTGCTGTCTTAAGCATAGACAACAATGTACACTATCTTTACAATGGTAATAAAGTGGGAGCAGGATTTTCCTTAATTGTCCTGCTAAGGTAAGAGATGGACTGTCTTTTATTAAAATACTCTTTACAACACTGGAGTCTTGTACAGAGCGGCGGTCGCTTGACCACGTCGCATACTGGTACTGCATCTGGAATCAATTACTTGCTGTAGCAGTAAACAAGAGGCTTGCCCCTTCTGAGAGAGCTGGGCCCCTCAGGGCTGAAAGGGGCTGAAAGGGGCTGAAGGGGGCTAATACCCCCCTCCTGGAGAAAATTTCTCCACACTGGGGGGCGGCGGAGGTTCACTGCAGGTGAACTATTCATCACTTAACATTAATTTGATTTTCTCACTCGCCACCACTGCTGCTTGTCTTTTCTGAACAGCTTTAGTCGGTGTGGTTTCTGGAGAATCACTAATTTTGTTTTCAACACAGTGTAATTCTAACAGCACTAGTTTATTTATTGTCCGCTTATTCACTACACCTTTGCTTAAAACATCAACTGTCCTGATGATTCCATTTGCATCAGTATATATGGTCACAATTTTTCCAAGTGGCCATTGGGACCTCGGACCATCATTGTCAATAATCATTATGTCACCAGGTCTTAAGGACTTATGATTTTCAGGAACACCAGCTCCATAGAAGTGTTCTCTCAATGAGGTGAGATAGTCTTCTCGCCAAATTTTCTCCCAACGTTCAATCACTTTATTAAGGTGTTTGAATTTAAGTCTGAGTTGCTCAGGTTCGAAATAAGTAGGATCCTCTATGATTTCTTTATCATTCATGGGAGGAGCAGGTTCGAGTCTTCTGCCATGGAGTAAATGAGATGGACTTAAAACTTCTAAATTGTCCAGATCATCGGTAACATAAGTTAGAGGTCTGTTGTTAAGTCACAACTGTACGGAATTCTTCTAAGTCGATTCTTTGACGACGAAGAGTCTTCCTTAAACAACGTTTTACAATGCCAATCATTCTTTCATAAAATCCGCCGTTCCATGGAGATTTAGGAGGAATGTATCTCCAACGACAACTGCATTGATTCAGCATCCGTTACACCTCTGGCTGATCAAAGATCTTACTTATAAAAGCAGCACCAGCAACAAAGTTCGCTGCATTATCTGAAATCATCAGTCTGGGACATGTCCTTCTGGCTACAAACCTGAAAAATTTGATAAAGGTTTCAACTGACATGTCAGTGGCTACTTCTAGATGTACTGCTCTAGTTGTAGCACAAGTGAACAAACAGATGTACACCTTGATGGGAACTTTGTCAACTGTTTTGGTTAAAATTATTGGTCCAGTGTAATCTACATCTGTCACCTCAAATGGAGTGATATGACAAACTCTTTCAGAGGGATATGGAGGTGGACCTGGATACTGACATACTCGCATATCTTAGTGACGACAAGTAATACAGTCCTTTATTTGTTTTTTCACACTTTGTCGATCCAGTAGGGTTGTCTTGAGGTATCCACGTAGGATTGTCGTATATGACAAAGTGTGTCAGCTACCCCACCATGTAACACGTAGTACTGTGGGCGTTTTGCAGTGTCTGACAATCAGTTTTGTTAGCCAATGATTCTTGGGGATCACTATATTGGATGTATGGCTTCTTTAGGTAGTGAAGAATTATGAATTCTTCCTCGATATCTTATAATCTTTTCTGAGTCGAGATAAAGTCCTAAAGAATTAATCATGAAGACTCTTAAGTTACATTCACTTGTTAGACGAAGAATGAGGGGAGACCTGATCGAAGTGTATAAGTGGAAGATGGGTATTAATAAAGGGGATATTAATAAGGTCTTGAGGATATCTCTCCAAGAGAGAACCCGCAGTAATGGATTTAAATTAGATAAGTTTAGATTTAGAAAGGACATAGGAAAGTATTGGTTTGGAAATAGGGTAGTTGATGAGTGGAACAGTCTACCTAGTTGGGTTATTGAGGCTAGGACTTTAGGTAGTTTCAAATTTAGGTTGGATAAATACATAGGGCTTCTGGACACAATAACATAGTCATAGTAGGGGACTTTAACTTTAGCCAAATTGACTGGAATTCTTTGACAGGTAATCTAGAGTCCAGTGACTTCATGGAAACAGTTCGGGACCAGTTTTCTGAAACAGAGTGTAACTGAGCCTACCAGGGGTAATAATTTGCTAGACCTAGTCTTGTCAAATAAGGAAACACTCGTGAATAATCTGGAGATCACTGAAGAGCTTGGCGCAAGTGATCACAAATCCATCACTTTTAGCATTAATTGGGAATGCAAGAATAATGATAATACAGTAAAAATCCCTGATTTTCGTTCTGCCGATTATAATGGACTTAGGGAACATCTGTCTAATCTTGATTGGGGTTATCTAGCTAATGATTTTATTGACGATAATCATACTTATGAATATGAAGGGATCTGCTTTTATGATTGTTTTCTTAATAATGTACACAGTGCCCAGAGTATATACATTCCCCAGAGAGAAATTAGGTCTAATAATAACGATCCCAAATGGGTTAACAGGAGGCTAAAGCATCTATTAGGGGAGAAAAGGGGAATTTATAGGCGCATCAGAAGAGGAGAGGTTAACCTTACTGACCAATATGTTCAGCTTAAGAGAGAAGTAAAAAAGGCGATTAGAAAGGCTAAACGTGACTATGAAATTAGAGTTGCTAATGAATCAAAGACTAATCCAAAAGGGTTCTTTCAAGTGTATAGGACGAAGGTGAAGGAAAAAGTAGGACCTCTGAAATCTGGGAATGGACAGCTGACAGATAATGAACTGGAAATGTGTTCCTTATTTAATGACTATTTTTTGTCAGTTTTTACACAGGAAGATGTAAATGAGATTCCGGTAATTAACAATTATTTAGTTCCTGATGAATTTAAGTTAACTAATATTACTGTCACGAGGGACATGGTTATTAAACAGATAGACGAACTGAAACAGAATAAGTCTCCGGGACCCGATGAGTTGTTTTCAAGGGTACTTAAGGAATGCAAGATGGAGCTTAGTCAGCCATTAACGAGTGTATTCAATGCGTCCATCCTTACCAGTGTTGTGCCAGAGTTGTGGAAGATGGCTAATGTGGTTCCTATATTCAAATCAGGGGATAAGTCCACTCCTTCAAATTACCGTCCAATAAGCCTGACATCTATAGTGGGCAAGTTATTAGAATCAATTTTAGCTGACATTATCAGAAGTCACCTTGAAGAGCATAACTTGATAAATGACTCTCAGCATGGATTCACCAGAGGTCGTTCCTGCCTGACAAACTTACTGACGTTCTTCAATAGAACATTTGAGGCAGTTGACAGTGATAAGGAATATGATTTTGTTTATTTGGATTTTAGTAAAGCCTTCGACAGAGTACCTCACAAGAAACTCTTAAGAAAAGTGGCAGCTCATGGTATAGGAGGTAAAGTTTTAGCATGGATTGAGGCATGGCTTACCAATAGAAAGCAGAGAGTTACCATTAATGGAGTGAAATCTGAATGGGGATTAGTCACTAGTGGCGTTCCACAAGGATCAGTTTTAGGCCCTCTCCTGTTCATAATTTACATTAATGACCTTGATGAAGGGATTACTAGTGACATGAGTAAGTTTGCTGATGATACAAAGATAGGCCGTATAATTCACTCTGAGGAGGATATCAATGAACTCCAGGACGATTTGAACAAATTAATGTCTTGGTCTGAAAAATGGCAGATGAAGTTTAATGTGGATAAGTGTAAGGTACTTGCCCTTGGTAATGAAAATAACCCTCGAAGCTATAATCTAGGTGAAGTAGAGCTTGGTCATACAGAATGTGAAAAGGACTTGGGAGTCATGGTAAGCAGAAATCTAAAGCCAAGACAGCAGTGCCTTAGTGTGCGCAACAAGGCCAACAGATTACTTGGATTTATCTCAAGAAGTATAAGTAACAGAAGTCCAAAAGTTATTTTACAGCTCTATACATCACTAGTGAGGCCTCATTTAGATTATGCTGCTCAGTTTTGGTCCCCTTACTACAGGATGGACATAGACTCATTAGAGAACATACAGAGAAGAATGACTAAAATGATTTACTGTGTAAGGAACCTCCCGTATGAAGATAGACTTAAAGCCTTAAATCTCCACTCTCTGGAGAGGCGTAGAATAAGGGGAGATATCATTGAAGTGTATAAGTGGATGACGGGCATAAACAAGGGAGACATTAATAAAGTACTGAGGGTGTAAATAAATGGTATAAAATACCGACACAATGGTAATATAAACACAAATGCAGTATAATGTGATCCTTTATTGACTACGTTTCGCCCACACAGTGGGCTTTTTCAAGTCACAAACAGAACTACCTGGGGTGGAAGGAACGCGAGTATTTATAGTCCGGTTCAGAATGCTGAGGTCAGGTGAAGAATGCTGCATCTGATGATGTACCGAGTGGGGTTATAGAGTCTAAAAACTTGGGTAGCTTGGAAAGGAGATTGGATAAGTTTGTGAGCAGACCTTCTACAGTGTTCTTATGTGGGATAGCGATGAAGAAGTTTCTTGGCAAGTGGTTCAGCTATGTTATAGAAGCCACTATTCTGGTTGAAGTTGTCGGATATAGAAATAAGTGATGATTCCAGGATTCTTCGGTATTGAGTGTTGTCTTCTGTGGCGATAAGTCTTGAGTTTCTGTAGTTTATCAAGTGGTTGTGTGAATTACGGTGTTGTACGCAGGCATTCCTTGTGTCGTCAGACCTGCTTGCGTATTGGTGTTCTGAAATACGTGTTTGGAGGTCCCTTGATGTTTCGCCCACGTATAACTTGTTGCAGTCATTACAAGGGATTATGTATACCCCTGCAGAGGATGGAGGCTTGTCCTGCCTACTACTGGTGATGTCCAGTAGTAGGCAGGGGATACCTATGAGGAGGCTCACAAGTGACGGAACCTAAACACAGGGGATACCTGTGACGAGGCTCACAAGTGACGGAACCTTAACACAGGGGATACCTATGACGAGGCTCACAAGTGACAGAACCTTAACACAGGGGATACCTATGAGGAGGCTCACAAGTGACGGAACCTTAACACAGGGTATACCTATGACGAGGCTCACAAGGGAAGGAACCTTAACACAGGGGATACCTATGACGAGGCTCACAAGTGACGGAACCTTAACACAGGGGATACCTATGACGAGGCTCACAAGGGAAGGCACCTTAACACAGGGGATACCTATGACGAGGCTCACAAGGGAAGGCACCTTAACACAGGGGATACCTATGACGAGGCTCACAAGTGACGGAACCTTAACACAGGGGATACCTATGACGAGGCTCACAAGTGACGGAACCTTAACACAGGGGATACCTATGACGAGGCTCACAAGTGACGGAACCTTAACACAGGGGATACCTATGACGAGGCTCACAAGTGACGGATCCTTAACACAGGGGATACCTATGACGAAGCTCACAAGTGACGGAACCTTAACACAGGGGATACCTGTGACGAGGCTCACAAGTGACGGAACCTTAACACAGGGGATACCTATGACGAGACTCACAAGTGACAGAACCTTAACACAGGGGATACTTATGAGGAGGCTCACAAGTGACGGAACCTTAACACAGGGGATACCTATGACGAAGCTCACAAGTGACGGAACCTTAACACTGGGGATACCTGTGACGAAGCTCACAAGTGACGGAACCTTAACACAGGGGATACCTATGACGAGGCTCACAAGGGAAGGAAGCTTAACACAGGGGATACCTATGACGAGGCTCACAAGTGACGGAACCTTAACACAGGGGATACCTATGACGAGGCTCACAAGGGAAGGCACCTTAACACAGGGGATACCTATGACGAGGCTCACAAGTGACGGAACCTTAACACAGGGGATACCTATGACGAGGCTCACAAGTGACGGAACCTTAACACAGGGGATACCTATGACGAGGCTCACAAGTGACGGAACCTTAACACAGGGGATACCTATGACGAGGCTCACAAGGGAAGGAAGCTTAACACAGGGGATACCTATGACGAGGCTCACAAGTGACGGAACCTTAACACAGGGGATACCTATGACGAGGCTCACAAGGGAAGGCACCTTAACACAGGGGATACCTATGACGAGGCTCACAAGTGACGGAACCTTAACACAGGGGATACCTATGACGAGGCTCACAAGTGACGGAACCTTAACACAGGGGATACCTATGACCAGGCTCACAACTGACGGAACCTTAACACAGGGGATGCCTATGACGAGGCTCACAAGTGGCGGAACCTTAACACAGGGGATACCTATGACGAGGCTCACAAGTGGCTGAACCTTAACACAGGGGATACCTATGACGAGGCTCACAAGTGGCGGAACCTTAACACAGGGGATACCTATGACGAGGCTCACAAGGGAAGGCACCTTAACACATGGGATACCTATGAGGAGGCTCACAAGGGAAGGCACCTTAACACATGGGATACCTATGAGGAGCCTCACAAGGGAAGGCACCTTAACACAGGGGATACCTATGAGGAGCCTCACAAGGGAAGGCACCTTAACACATGGGATACCTATGAGGAGCCTCACAAGGGAAGGCACCTTAACACAGGGGATACCTATGAGGAGCCTCACAAGGGAAGGCACCTTAACACATGGGATACCTATGAGGAGGCTCACAAGGGAAGGAACCTTAACACAGGGGATACCTATGAGTAGCCTCACAAGGGAAGGCACCTTAACGCAGGGGACTAAAGTCCTGGAAGAATCCAGACACTGAGCAATTGAAACCAGTGTTAACACAATCATTTTCTTTAATGTTTATTCATAAGCGCTGTGTATAATGCAGTATATAGTTGTGATGGTAGTGTTATGTACTGGTCTTCTCTGTTATTATACTGTACTGGTCTTTTATGTTACTGTACTGTACTCATTTTCTGTGTTATTGTACTGTACTGGTCTTCTGTGTTATTGTACTGTACTGGTCTTCTATGTTATAGTTTTATTCACTCCATCACTGTCTTGCCAGAAGGGTGCTTTACACTACAGTTTTTAAACTGCAACATTAACACCCGTCCTTCAGAGTGCAGGCACTGTACTTCCCATCTCCAGGACTCAAGTCCGGCCTGCCGGTTTCCCTGAATCCCTTCATAAATGTTACTTTGCTCACGCTCCAACAGCACGTCAGGTATTAAAAACCATTTGTCTCCATTCACTCCTATCAAACACGCTCACGTATGCCC